>NC_048302.1:126624674-126911782 GCF_013100865.1 Trachemys scripta elegans
CCCACCGCCCCCCCCCCCCCCCGCGGAGCGCCCCCCCTGCGCCGCGCGCCCGGCCCCCGGCGCCCGCCCCCCCCGCCGGGCGCCGGGCCGCGCCGCCGGAGCGCCCCCCCCGCAGAATGCCGCGCCGAGCTCCCCCCGCCGCCCCTTACCAGGTGCCGCCCCAAGCATGTGCTTGGGTGCCTGGTGCCTGGAGCCGGCCCTGGCTATAACATATTACCAAGGTTCAATACTGCTGTTTCAGCAGGGCAGCACTGGGGAAGGAGGGTTTTTTCCCACGGGGCGGGCGGCGCTGGGGGAGGGTTCCCGGAGGGGCTTGGCAGGGCTGGGGGGGTGTTTCGGCAGCGCTGGGAGGGTTGTTTCTGTGGGGCGGGCGGCGTTGGGGAGGGGTGTTGTGTTTCGGCAGCGCTGGGGGGGTTCGGCGGGGCTGGGGGGTTTTGGCCCTCAGCTGTTTTCTTTGGAGTAATATGGCCCTCGCCGCTTTACGAGTTGTGCAGGCCTGGTATAGACTATATCCTAGTCTGCTGAGGTTGCATAAAAACACTACCCAGTTATAGGGGTGCTGGTCTGTGTGATCTCCTCTTGCTCCCACTCTCACTGGGACTCCTTCCACCCTGGAACCACTTCCCTGACCTGGCCACTGAGCCCACGCCTAGGCCTTTAAGCTCCTCCTTATAAAGCATCTTTTCTAAAACTCCTATAAAGCCAGTGCCCCTAGAAAGGAAGGCTGTCCCTGTGGTTTAGGCACAGACCGCCCATGTGACCTTCAGCAAATCACTTAATCTCTCTGTGCCTCTGCTCCCAATCTGTAAAATGGGGCTAATGCATCCTTCCTGCTACATCTACTTAGACTGGCTCTTACTTCGTGTTTGTGCAGCACCTAGCACAAAGGGGCCCTGAGCCTCAGCCGCCCCTCTAGGTGCTATGACAATACAATGAATAACACAGCCGTGTTAACTAGCAGGCAAGGGGAAATTATCGTCAGGAAACTCAGGGTAAAACATTCCAAACCAAACGTTAGCTGTAATTAGGCCTTGTCTACACTGGGTTGTTCTGCACCAATGCAACCCCATAGTATAGATCAGGGGTAGGCAACCTTTCAGAAGTGGTGTGCCGAGTCTTCATTAATTCACTCTAATTTAAGGTTTTGCGTGCCAGTAATACATTTTAACATTTTTAGAAGGTCTCTTTCTAGAAGTCTATAATATATACCTAAACTATTGTTGTATGTAAAGTAAATAAGGGTTTTAAAATGTTTAAGAAGCTTCATTTAAAATTAAATTAAAATGCAGAGCCCCCCAGATTGGTGGCCAGGACCCGGGCAGTGTGAGTGCCACTGAAAATCAGCTCGCGTGCCGCCTTTGGCACACATGCCATAGGTTGCCTACCCCTGGTATAGATGCACCACCCCAGTGTTGAAAGTAACTGGACTGGTGCAGCGTGCCTTACTTGTTGTGTCGTGTCTCTGTTTAACCCACTGGTGAGTGTGTGTTACAGGTCCCCCCTCCATTACAACCCCCTAGATATTCGTACCAGTGGAGCTACACCAGTGCACCCCCCTCCCATAGAGACAAGTCGTGAATTGAGCTTTATCACCACCCATGACTATGCGTTGCGTCACTGTCCAACTCCCTTCCTTTTGTCAGTATTCCATGAGCTCCACCGGGAAGGCAACTTGGGCCTGATCTCCTCTGGGGTCCTGATCCTGCAAGGCGTTGAGGTCATCGGAGAGTTGCTGACTGCCTTCAGCTCACATGGATGTCCATGGGAATGGAGGGTGCTCAGCATCCCTCAGACGTGATCAGCGCCTTGCAGGATTGAGTCATAAAACAGGAGTAACTCAACGGAAGTCAATAGAGTTACACAGGGATAAATCCAGTGTAAGTGAGATCAGGATCAGGCCCCTTCATGCCAGAAAAGCATCAGACACCCTACAAATAATAATAATAATTAATACTAAACTATGGAGAGGCCTGTTCATGAAAGATCTGATCTTAAATCCCTTGATGCCAATGCTCATCGTCTTCCCATTGACTTCAGTGGGTTTTGGACCAATCCCCAATAATAAGATCAGAATCTCAAAAATTAGAATCACACCCTTTAAAAAAAGAATGTGAAGAGGTGTATGGGGGTGGGAAATTGCCAATGAAATCACATATGGTCTTGTTTTCAGCAGAATTGATCTCTTGGAGATACAAATGCAGTGTGTGAGTCAAACCACTCTCTTACAAATCCATTATCTGTGGATCACTTTGTGTTAACGAGACACATGTACACCGCAGGTATGTGCGTGTGAGAGAATCAGCACTGACTTCAAGCCAAGGGAGAAAAATCATTAGTTACAGTCTCTGCAGGACTGAACTCGATGGAGACGTGAGGGCAATGCAGGCACTGACACATGATCCTGTTGGTGGGTGTGTTGGTTTGCAGATTTAATCGCTCTTACAACACACGCACAGAAAATACATTGTAATAAGCGTCTAGTTGATGGAGAAAATTAGAGCTAAAGAAGGAAGGTTGGTCGCGTGGTTAATGCCATGGCTCGCGACTCAGAAAAACTGGGTTCCAATTCCCAGCTCTGATCTTACGTAAGTCATTCAAGCCCTGATTCAGCAAAGCATTTAAAGAAGTGCCTGCCACCCATTTAAGTTAGCGGTACTTAAGCATGTGCTAAACAGAGGGAGATGTAAGTATGTGCTTTGCGGCACATGCGCTGGCTTCTAATTTTCCACTGGGTGCTCAACCCCTGCTCCACCCCAGCAGCTTCCATTGGCTGGGAACGGTGAACCGCGGCCACTGGGAACTGTGGGCGGCCGTGCCTGCGGACGGCCAATGTCTCTGTCTCGCCACCTGCCAGTGGATTACCCTGACAGGCCGCTAGTTGCCCACCACTGCCCTACAGGCTGAGCTAAAGAGCAGGCTCTGTAGCTGGGGGCTGTGATGGCTTAAGGCTATGGGACCTGAGCTTGGAGGGTTTCTCCCAGCTGCAGTGTAGACATACCCTAACAGCCTCCTGTCCTCTGTTGATGTGTCACGGAGAGGGACAGGTAACAACACACCGACCAGTGGGTTACACAAGCTCATCAGGTCTTCTGCTAGGGGCTGTGCAGTGTCTAACCCATTAGGGTTCTCAGTTCAGCTGTGATCTTTGTCAGAACAACTTTTGGTCCTAATACAAACTGTATATTGGGTTTATTTTGTTTCCTTTGATTTGAGAAATAAACTGCACCCAGGCCTATCTCAGGCTGATTTCACTACACTTAATCCAATACTGAATCTAGTCATGCATCAAAACAACACAGTACAACACAATAGAATGGAAAAGAAAAATAACAACAAAAAACACAGACTTTTCAGGCTATCCGTATATGTCATACAAAGGCAAAAGAAAGGGGGAGGGGGGCACGCCCAATAGCGTGGTCTCCTTTAAGGCACATTATCAGAACGGTGGGGTAAACAAAGTGTGGGCTGCTGCTGTTTGGACTCTACAGAGGACTTCAGTCCTACCAACCTGGGCCCAGAGATCCTCAAAGGTATTTAATATATATATATATATATATATATATGGAGATATACCTATCTCATAGAACTGGAAGGGACCCTAAAGGGTCATTAAGACCATCCACCTGCCTTCACTAGGCAGGACCAAGTACCGATTTTGCCCCAGATCCCTCAAGGATTGAGCTCACAACCCTGGGTTTAGCAGGCCAATGCTCAAACCACTGAGCTATCCCTTTAAGTGCCTAACACCCATGGGAAATGGGCCTTTCGCATGAGAATCTGAACCCTGGTCCATTTTACAATCCCTAAATTCACTTTTCTTTTTAAAAGTGTGTTCCTGGATTCTGCCAATGGCAGGCTACAAATGGCTCCTCGGTGTATAAGCATTTAAGTTTAGTGGCATTTTCCACAGCAGTTTTTTTACCTTTGGGTCAGATATTAGCTTTGCAGGAGTTTCCGGGGTGCTGCCTTCCAGGACAATCTCTTGTAACTCAACTAAACTTGGTGAAAGGGGCTTGTTTGACACTGTGCTTTCTGATATGTGTCAGCTCGTGCTTGGACCAACTTTCTATTAGCCCCAAATTCGGAACGAGCCATCCTTCGTCACAACCGCTATCCTGCTTCCTCCCCACCCACCTGCATCTGGCAAATGCTGGGCAGATCACACAGTCGCAGGGAGAAGACATTGGCAGACCACAGGTCTTCGTATTGTCTTCTTCTGTGTTAAGCCTTTTTAGACTCTTGCATAGTCTGTAAATGATTTGGGATCAAGTTTCAGGATACACACCTCTGCTTCCTTCCATGCTGCAGGAGGCTGGGAGACTGGAGCCTGGCTATCAGATATTAAACAAATTAAATTTTTTTATTAAAGTTAATGTTTAAAATTAAATATACACAAGTTAAGAGGGAAGGTACTGTACATCTGGGGTCAGGCTTGGGTTATGAGGGGTCACAGGTAACGGTTGCAAGGATGAAGAGATACATACATATCACATAACTGGCATAGACCCAGATTGGGGTGCGAGAGTTTTTTTTTAAACTGTCAGTGGATAGGTGGGCTCGGGTACGCCACCCATGGAATTTATAAGAAGTCCAAGTCAGTATCGAATGAGTACATGGGTGGGATGCGTCCCTTGGTTCGTCAGGGAACTACACTTGATATGCCCTCGGTCGGAGCCTATCTGCTACTTCTTTTAGGAAAATGGATGTGATGATCCACGAGGTCTTTCCCATCTTCAGCTGCTAAGGGCCTATAAAGGCTTCTGAACGCAACCCCGGGGGACTGAACACCGACTAAAGACCATGAAAACTAAATGCCCTTGTTCTTCTACATAAATTTTGCTAGGGCAACATCCCTCAGGCTTAGTGGGCTTGATCTGATCCTGGCCTCATTCTCCACAGCTTTACAGCATGTGCAGGCCTTTATACTTGGACAAAGTGAATGAATCATTATGACCTAGATGTATCCCACTGGGGTATTACAGGATAACCCCCTTTATGTGATGGCTAGCTTAGCAGACACCCTAGGGCCTGCACTAGGGCCTTTCAGAGCTAAAAGCATGAGCTGCTGCTATTGTAGCTCCAATTAAAGTTCTCTGGGGGCTTGTTTACACTTAAAACACTACAGTGGCACATTGGCCCTGCTGCAGACAGGAGGGGTTCTCCCATCAGTGCAGATACTCCACCTCCATGAGAAGTGGTAGCTAGAACGCCGTCTACATGGGGATTTAGGTCAGTTTAACAACACTGCTCGGGGGGTGGATTTTTCAAACCCCAGACTGATGTCGTTAAACCGACCTAATTTTCTAGTGTAGACCATGTGTTACATCCTCTGCAGATGGGCACAGAGAGGGACCTGTAACACACGCACCAGCGGATAACAATAGCAATTTGTACCATCTTTGTCCAGGTGTCACCCAGCGCGAGGCAGTGGAGAATCCGGACCTGTGTTTTATCTTTTATTGACACAGTCGATTTCTGTAGAGTTACTTGTAATTTTCCCCAGTGCCCTTTAGAATAGAATCAGACCCAGTGAGGGAAATGCATATTTTAATCAATCCCCTGGAGCGCAGAGCTGTGTGGTGCCCCACCTTTTTCTGAAGGTGGCTGCAGTTTGAGTCAGCTGATAACTGGAGGTGTGGCACCTGCATTAAGTGCACTGGGCTGTATTGAATTACCTGACCAGAACTCTCTCCTTTTGATCCTGGACCTTTGAATGTCTCTTTTAGCCAGTGCTGTCTCCACCTTAGGATGCGCTGAATGGCTCTCCTTTAAACGGGATTTAAGTGGGCATTAGGGACTGATTAGGCCTAATCAACATTAATGGCTGCTCCAGTTGACATCAAAGGGATGATGGGATATGCTGGGGGGAAGGGCAGGCGTTATCAGGAACATGAAGGATTTAAACAGTGCAAGGTCTCACCCATTCTTTAATGGCAGGGTGCATTGTATCTCTAATCCTTGTTGGTCCAGCTGGCTGTTAGACTAAATGGTACTTTCCCACTGGAGATAAACTGATGGGATAACCCTGGCAGTTAAGTACTGGCAGCAGCAGAATTTTGTAATATGTGTCAAACAGGTGCACAGTGCTCTTGTTTTCCAACACCTTAAATATTCAGCAGCTTGCAGAGGGTGGCCAACATCTGTTGACCAGCAAGCAGAACGGTGGGTTCGTGTGGCAGCAGGACTGACTGGAAAGAGGGCCCCTGGCATTGCAGATGGTGCCAGGAGTCAGCAGGGCAGGGTGGGAGTATGTCTGGTATTAATGAAAATGACAAGATCGGTAATATCTTTTATTGTATCAACAGCTGTTGGTGGAATGTGCAAGCTTCGAAGCTTAACAGAGCTCTTCTTCCGGTCCAGGGAAGGAAATCCGAGTGTCTGAGATAAATACAAGTTGGGACAGGCTGTTAAACACATGTTGTGGGAGATGACTTAAAATGAAGTGGATATTTAAGGATTAGCAGGCAGTGGGGGGCGGGGGACGGGAGGCGGGTGTTGCAAATTGTTGTAATGAGCCATAAAACCAGTCTCCCTGTTGAATCCCTATTTTTTAGTGTCTAGCTGGGTCATGAATTTAGGTTCCCAAACTGGCCTTTTGAAGGTGTTGTGCAGGTTTCCTTTGAGGAGGAGGACTGAGAGGTCAGATATGGAATGATCACTTTGTGAAAAGTATTCACCCATTGGTAAAAGGGTGTTCTTGTCTTTTATCATTTTCCTGCGTGAAATGAAATGAAACTGGCAGCTTTGTCTTGGGCTTAGCTACTTCCTATGACTTAACAGCAAAAACAATTTGCCTATAGCCTCTTACATCATTTGGCCCTATTCTCTTCTGTTATAAATAGGTGTAGCTCCACCGGTTTACACCAGATAAGGATCTGGCCCATGGCATTTATGTAGCACCAAAGGATCCCAAAGCACTTTAGAAGCTAAGGTTCAACTCTTGAGGTCCTTAGTTCAATGGGAGTTTACCAGACTGAATAAAAATGGAACAAGGGCCTGGAGACTGATTTGTCCGTCGGTAGTGATCACCACCAAAGGGAAATGCACCATTTAGAAGACATGGCAGTGCAGTCTAGGACAGGAAGTAAAAGAAGAATTGACCGGGCATCAATGGCCAGTGCTTAAAGTTGGTGAGGTCACAGACCTGGCCAATAAATAAACAAATTAAATAAACAAGCCACGTTGCTGAGGAGTGCATTTTAAGTACTGTTTTACCAAAGCTGCTGCTCCCAGCCCGTGATAGACCTCCCCGCGCCCCCCCCTCGCCAACACTTTTTTCATACCTCTTTAAGCACTACCAATAGAGTAATGCCAGAGGAATGGAGAGCATATATTGGTTCAAAGAATATGTATAGCGTACTACTGCATAGTATACATGGGTCCAGGTACCCCTGCATGCAAGCTAATGCTTGCCAAGCTCGCCTGTCAACATCCACGCTGAATTGGTAAGCACGGCTCATACACGTCCCATGCCTGGGTAGGTGAGTCCATGTCGTAAGGATAGAGCTTGTTGAGGAGGATTCATTGTAAATGGACTAATCTCCTCCCTGGGCAACCCATTTTGGTGATTCGCCAAACTCTTTGTTGATGCTGCTTTTGTAGCAAAATACAAAAACGAGCACTTGCTTGAAGTTTACCTGTTGCTGTGTATGTGGGATTAAACTCTTAAGAATATAAGAACAGTCATATTGGGTCAGACCAATGGTCCACCTAGCCCAGTATCCTGTCTCTGGCAGTGGGACAGGTTAATTGTATGCTATGTGAAAAAGTATTTCCTTTTGTTTGCATTAAACCTGCTGCCTATTAATTTCATCAGGTGACCCCTGATTTTTTGTATTTTGGGAAAAAGTAACTAACTCTTCTCTCCACTTTTTCCACACTATTCATGATTTTATAGACCTCTATCATATCCCCACCCATAGTCATCTCTTTTCTACACTGAAGAGTCCTAATTTTTTTGATGTGCTATACTCTAAGGGGCTAATTCAGCAATCCATCCCTGCTTTGCTTAATCCCATGGGTCTTTGACATCAATGGGACTTAAGCATGTGCCTCTTGTTAACCATGTGCCTACCATTAACCAAGTGTAGAAGCGCTTTGCTGAATAGAGATGGAGCTAAGCATGTGCTTAAACGTTGAGCTCAGCATTTCTCAAACTGGGGTCTGCGGACCCCTGGAGGTCCCCCGAGGGTACCCCAGGGGGTCCACGGGCCCTGCTGATCAACTCCTCACCCTCCCTCCCTCAACTCCTCCGGCTCCCTTCCAGCGCCTCCTGCATGGTAAAAGTCCAGTGGTGCAGCGGGGCTACTGCAGACTTCCTACCTGCCCTGGCTCCGCACTCTGCACCATGTCCTTGTGGCCCCTGGTGGGGGCAGAGGGGTCTCCCGACTCCGCAGCTCCCATTGGCCGAGAACCGTGGCTAATGGGAGCTGCAGAGGCAGCGTCTGCGGGCAGGGGCAGTGTGCAGAGATCCCCTTGACCCCCTGCCTAGGAGCCGCTGCCAGAGGAATGTGCCAGTCACTTTCGGGAGCTGCCCAAGGTAAACACTGCCCGGCCAGAGTCCGCACCCTGAACCCCCTCCCACACTGCAACCCCCTGCCCCAGCCCAGAGCCCACACCCAAATTCCTTCCCAGACCCCGCACTCCCTCCTGCACTCAAACTCCCTCCTAGAGCCTGCACCCCGTCCTGCACCCCAACCCCCAACCCCAGCCTGGTGAAAGTGAGTGAGGGTGGGGGAAAGCGAGTGATGGGGGGCGTATGGGGTGAGCGGGGGCAGGGGCATGGCCTCAGGGCAGGGGGCAGGGCAAGGGCTGAGCTCGGGGGCTTGGGGGGTCCCCCAAAATTTTAAATCAAAATGGGGGTCCTCAGGTTGCTAAAGTTTGAAAACCGCTGAAATGATAGTGTATATAGGGTGAGATGTGTAAGGGTTCCTGAGTTCCTTGGTTTGTCTGATCTCTGTGAAGCTGATGAATAGTAAGGGATCTGGAGCATGGATAAAAGGTAACTGGCTAAAGCTCAGTGATAGTGATTCAGAGACGATGCTGGTAGGAAGGGGAAAGAGGCAACTAATGGCAGAGCTTAGGTACGTGGAGTGTTTGGAGAGTGGGGTGGGGGCAGCCTTTTCAATTGGTATGAGAACCAGGAGAGATCTAGGAAGGCAAGAAGAGGGGGTCTTGTTTAGAACACGTGAAGAAGATGTGTTGGGAGTGGGGAGGGAGGCTGAAGACATACATAAGACTGCCAGCAGGAGGAGAGATGGGAGACAGGAGAGAGAAGTGAAGTTAAAGTGGAGTAAACTAGTTCCCCTTAGCTAGAAGCAGGTGTAAGTTAGAGAAAGCCCCATGGCATTTTACCACACATCTGACTATGCTTCCTTCCGGCTCCTTGGCGTGTGATCAGCTTAGATGCCCTTGCACATAGATGGATCATGTAATCTGACTTCCTGCATAACGTTGGCCAGAAAACGTCTCCAACATAATTCCTAGAGCAGATCGTTTAGAAAAACATCCACTCTTGATTTAAAAATGGCCATGGATGGAGAAGCCATGATGACCCCTGGTAAGTTGTCACAATGGTTAATTAGTCTCACTGTTAAAAATGTGTACATAAAGGAGTCCGAGTGCAAGGGGGTCTGATTTATGCTGCCTGCCATACACAGCACCTCTGACCAGGGCCACTTGAGAACGTTAACAATGAGAGGTGAACACAGTTAGGTATGTTTGCATGTGGGAAATTTCAGGTCAATGCCCAGGAGGGCAATTGTGGCAGTTAAGGTAATCAGTTCCTTTAGAATTTGTTTGCAGTAGATCATAACTGCTTTACAAAAGTGCAAACTGGGGACAATTCCTGTTGTTCCTCACTTTATCCAGAATGCTAAGGGTTCTCATAGGATTGTAATGTTACAGCTCTGATTCAATCTGACCCAGTATTTTCACATGTCTTGTGTTCTTAGCGTTATTCTAATAGGTTATCTGTATCAGAGTGGAGCAGCTGCTAAGGATCCAGGAGACTTGTGTTCAGTTCCAAATTCCATCACTGAATCACTCTCTGTGTGGCTTCAGGCAAGTCACATCACCACCTTGTACCTCAGTTTCCTCTTCTGTAAAATGGGAATAACACCATCCATCCTTGTAAAGAGCTTTGGGGTACTCGAATAAAAAGAACCATGGACATGCAAAAATGATTGATCTAATCCAGTAGTTCTCAAACTGGGGCTTCAGCCCTGGGTACTCAAGTTACAGGCCCCTCTGCCCAGGGCGGTGGGGTGCGAGCGGGCTCAGGCTTCGATCCTCCCTCCTGGGGTCATGTAATAATTTTTGTTGTCTGAAGGGAGTCACGGTGCAATTCAGTTTGAGAACCCCTGACCTAATCTGTCTATCCAAAGTGTCAATCAACATCGTATCCAGGCGTATCATCTTGTGATGAGGACACCAGTAGAATATGGATAATAAGTAACCATAACAGGCATCTCAACAGATTGCAGGTCTTACCTCTTGACACAACAGCAGCAGTTTTCTATGCTTTGCAGAGGATGCACATTGAGGATGATTAGCTACAACAACAAACTCGTGATCCTCTCTGTGATTTGGTTTATTCTGAAATATTGAACAATGGTTTAGTCAGTGGTGACATTATGGAAATAAAATCCCTTTTAATGAGAAATCAGACAAACGCAGGAAAGGACTGGTTTCAGAAACTGTATGGAAGAATTAAGACTATTTAAAGCAGTATAGACATAGACGTCCCAGAATGACACAATCCATTTTAAGAAGTTCAGCTGATAATTAAGTGTAACCACAGCATGTAAAGATAATGTGTTTATTTTAAGGAAGAAATGTAATTAACAATGAACATACTTAGCAGATAATGAACAAAGGCACCTACATTATATGAAAGGCTGGGTGGAACTAATGCTGAAGCCAATATATGATGAAAGTCTTGTAGGCAAAGTCAACCAATGGACTTACCTAGATTAGAAGAGATTTTTGTTTGTTTTTTAAAAAGTTTTAGCAAATATATCATTTAAAACTTTAATAGAGACAGGGCAAGTTGTACTGTAAGAGGTATTGGCTGGGAAGTGCTCTCTGCAGGGAGCAGCATGATCAGAGGATACGGCATGCATCTGGGAGTCAGAACAACCAGGTTCCATTCCTGGTTCTGTCACTGAGCTGCAGTGTGACTTTGTCATTTCACCTCTGTTTCCTGTTTATCCCCTCCCATCCCTGGTCTGTCCTGTCCGTTGAGTCTGTAAGCTCTTTGAGGAAGGGACTGTCTTTCACTATGCGTTTGTACAGTGCCTAGTGCAATAGGGCCCTGATTTTGGTTGGGGCATCTAAGTGCTACCATAAAATAAATAATTCATAGATACATAGAGATTAAGGTCAGAAGAGACCATGAGACCATGCCGACTGACCTCCTGTATATCACAGGCCATTAAATTTCACCCAGCTACGCCCGTATTTGTGTCTGGCTATAGCACATCTTCCAGACAGGCATCTAGTCTTGATCTGAAGACTCCAAGAGATGGAGAATCTACCACCCTTGTAGTTTGCTCCAATGGTTCATCGCCCTCCCTGTTAAAATGTTTTGCCTTATTTCTAACTGGAATTTTCTCTCTTTTATACACCGTAATCAAGTTACCTTTCAATCTCCTCTTTGATAAGCTAAACAGCTGGAGCTCCTGAAGACATTATCTCCAGCCTTTGAATCATTTTTGTGGTTCTTTTCTGCATCCCCTCTAATTTTTCAATATCCTTTTAAAACTGTGGACATGGGAACTGGATCCAGTATGGGTCTCAGCAATGCTGTATACAGAGGTAAAATCCCCTCCCTACGCCTCCTCACTACTCCCCTATTTATACATCCAAGGATCGCATTAGCCCTTTTGCCCACAGCATTATACTCGGAGCTCAGGTTGAGTTGCTTGTCCACTGTGACCCCTGAATTCTTTTCAGATCACTACTTTCCAGGACACAGTCCCCCATTCTATAGGTAGGGCCTACATCCTTGTTCCTAGATGTATAACTTTGCACTTGGTTGTCTTAAAACATATTTTGTTTGACTGAATGGGCCCAGTTTATCAAGAGATCCCGATAACTCTGTGTGACCACTCTGCCAATCCTGTTTTATCAGCAATGATTTTATATCTATTTCCAGATCATCAATTCAACTGTTAAAGAACATTCAGCCTAGTACCGATCCCTGAAAAACCCCACTGGAAACAGCTCCATCTGGTGATGAGTTCCCATTGACAACTACTTTTTGAGATCTGTCAGTTAGCCAGTTCTCATTCCAGATAACGTGTACACTCTTGACATTAGGCAGTGGCAGCTTCTTAATCAGAATGTAATGAGATATGAAGTCTAATGAATTAGAAAAAAATCTAAGTATAATATATCGGCGCAGTTTCCTTTATCAGCCAAACTTGTAATCTCAAAAAATGAATTCAGGGTTTTTTGGCAAGTTCTATTTTCTATAAAACCATGTTGACAGACATTAATTATATTCTTATCCTTTTTTTTTTTTTTCTAATCAGTCGAATCCTGTATCAGTTTCCCATTATTCAGCCTACAGCTGATCTGAGGCTAACCAGCCTATGTTGCCCATGTCATCCCACTTGCTCTTTTTGAATATTAGCCTAACTCTGCCAATGTTCTGCCTTTTCCCCGGTATTCTAAGATTTATTAAAAATTAACATCAGTGGGCCAGGGATTGCCTTGGTCAACTCTTCTACAATTCTTGGTTATTTGGCCCCGTTGATTTTTAAATGTTTATCCCTAGTAGATAACAATAACAGGAGTAACTCCATTGAGGTCAACGGAGTTAACAGTGGTGTAAAACAAATGTAAGCAAGAGGAAAATTGGGCCTTTTGAATCTTCCTGTCCTTCGTAGCTCCACAAATATGTATGGCCAGGGTTAAGGTTAAATCCGCTTCTTGCAGTCTGTGCAGCTCTAGTAAGTGGAATGCCATATTTTAGCCTGTCTTTTATTAAGGAGTCACATGGTTCCCCAGTTTCATATGTCTGCGCTTCAAGCCCATCTCAGATGCACTTACTGATGCAGGGCCTACAAATGTCTGTCATTGCTGACATTTTTGCTGGGGTTCTAGTGCCTCTCAGGTGAATCCCAAATCTGTGTTAAATCTTCTTCACCAGCCTTCCCCCTTTAAGTAAGAACATCAGCGACCTGCCATCCTGCTGAGTTTTTTTCACCAGGTAAATTGTGCTCGGCATGTGGTTGCCTGAAATGTGAGAAAAATGTCGAACTGTTGCTTTAACTGATTTCATTTTCCAGTGAGATTTACTCAAAATATGGTAGACTTGGAGGAGGCAAGTTCTCTGCCTTTGGTTCTATCCAGGGCTGACTTCACCAGCTGGCGCCCTCTCAGCGCACTGCAGGGTGTTGCAGTGGAGCTGACTCAGTTTCCCCAATCCTACCAATAATCACGTAGCTCTGTGTCAGGTGGTTTGCTGTAGTGACTCCAGCCCGGTCATTAGTTGTCTCTCCCCTACCAGGACAGTCAAGAGTCTAATAGACAAGGAGTCCAGTGACCCTAGCCAAGGGTCACTAGTTCCAGGATCCAATAGGCTACTGACCCTTTTGCTCCAAACCCTTACTATCCTCTCTGCTGGGCATTGTAGGGGAGCCTGGGCCCACCCACTCCACTGGGCCCACCCACTGCTTCCTCCCAGTCCCTTACTGCTTCCTACCTCTCCTCTCCTGCAGGCTTTTCCCAGGGTCACATTCTGATTCTTCCATGCTGGAAGTCTGACTTCTGAGGGCTTGTCCACGCTTAAAACACTGCAGCGGCACCATTGTAGCACTTCAGTGCAGATACTACCTGAGGTTCTCCCATCAACGTAGGAACTCCACCTCCCCGTGTAGCTAGGTTGATGGGAGAATTCTCCCATGGACCTAGGGCTGTCAAAACTGCGGGGTCAGATTGGTTTAACTGCATCGCTTGGTGTGTGGATTTTTCACACCTCTGAGAGACGTCGTTATAGTGAGACGTAGTTATATCAGCCTAATTTCCTAGTGTAGTCCAGGCCTTAGTAGTCCCTCAGTCTCCTTGGCAGCCACTCCTGTCCTTCCATCTGAGCCTTTGTATCCTCCCAGCTGTACAAGTCCTGCAATTAGCCTCAGCTGGGAGCTAGCTAGTCTCCTTGTTAACCCCTTAGTGGCTGGAGTAGCATGGGTGTCAGGGCCATCCCTAGCTATTCTGGGGCCCTACGCAGCCCCCCCACAGGGGTGTGTGTGTGGGGCCCCAGGCCTCCACAGGGGAGAACGGCCTCCGTGGGGGGGCGGTTGGCTTGGGGGGCAGGGGGGAACCACCCCCCAGCACTCACTGGCAGTGCGGCTGGGGCCAGGTCTGCACTTCCTGTCGCCGGTGAGTGCAGCTCGGCCATGCTGCAGAGCTCGGGGGGGGGGGGGGGGGGCGGGGGGGGGGCAGGGCGGGGGCCCTGGGGAAGAGCCTACACAGCTGTGTACTTTGTGTATGGGTAAGGATGGCCCTGATGGATGTCTATACACCTCATGACAAGTTTGCTACACATCTCACACCATTGTATGTTTCACAAAGACTCGAGAGAATCAGATTTGGCCGGAGAGAAAGCACAGCACTTTAACTACACAAGCATTCAGCTCACACTGAATTTGCGCAGGCTGCTGGAAACATCTAGTCAGCATTCTTGAAAGGTGTGGCCATATATATATTATTTGTTTAAAAAAATACCTGGCTTCCTATTTTAATACATAGGCAGGAGTCACAAAATGATCCCAGCATGCATTCATAGGGTATGTCTTCACTGCAGTGTTAACCCAGGGGATCCGTATCCAGGTCAGAGCGCCCAGGTTAGCCTCGCTCAGGTGTGAACAGCCACACTGCAAAGCCAGACTCAAGTTACTGGGTCCTCACTGGAGCAGCACTCATGTCACCTGGGTGTGTCACTAGGACTTCAGGGGTCAAAGCCCCATGCTGCAGTAAGCTGAACTGCTCAATGCATCTTTCTCAGTGAATTGTGGGAGAACTTGTCAGGTCCATCTTGGCAAATGGGGGGCAGGGTGAATTTTAGGAAGGTATTCCGAGGACTAGCAGCACTACAGGAAGAAGAGCTGAAGTAGAGCTCGAGCTCTTTGTAAGCTTGAAAGCTTCTCTTTCTCACCAACAGAGGTTGATCATATAAAAGACATTACGGTACCCACCTTGTCTCTGTAATATCTTGGGACCAATGTGGCTACCACAACACTGCATATGTCAGTACTCAAGTGATTTAGCCTGTGTCCTCATTGCAAAATCCTGATGTAAAGTCCTACCAAACTCAGGTAAAGTGGTTTTGTGTGTGGATGGGAGAGAAGTTAGGACCAACACTCAAGTAAGAGCCCAAGTTAATTCTGCAGTAAGGACATATCCATAGAATAACTGTAGATTGCAAACTCTCTGGGGTAGGCAAATGTCTTCTGTGAAGTGTCCAATGCATTTTAATAAATAATAATTAAATAATAATAATAATAAATATATATCTACGCTAAGAAGCCCAGACATGACACAAACACTGTACAAATTCAACCAAAACAAATACAGTTGCCTGTTGATTTCCTGTGCCTAAGTCACTATGTTTTTAAAGAATTATTACAAAAATATTATTTCACCTAATGCAATTTCCTCTTTCAATATCCCATGCGCATAAGTCCGCACAGCAGATATGACCTGCTGCATTATGCTCTGCGCCATGTACGTTGGGAGTGTGGAATATTGGATGGGAGTTCAGAGTTCCATGCTTAGCGGGAGAACAGTGTCAGTCTAGAGCAGCCGGGTGGAGTTGAGGGCAGAATTTTGTCCTAAGTATTTGGCATTAAAACCCATTCTTGTCTGTTGGGGCTTTTCTATGAAGCAGTCTCAAAGGGGGTGAGTCATCATTTCATTTCCCTGACTTATCTAGTACTCGTGGTTGAGCGCTGCATGGGAAGATAAATCCTGTAAGGAAAGCATTGATCCTATTGAATTTTCCCATGGGAACTGCTTCAGTGTGGGCTTAAGGGAGGGTGTGTCTCCTGATTAGATCAGAGCCCTAGTATAATCAGGAGCTTGGGTTCTGGGCCTAAGGGTGGCAATGCTTTGCTGTGTGACCTCCAGTAATCACAGAGTCTCGTTTTCCCCCATTGTAAAATAGGGATAATACTCACCCATCTCTGAGAGTTAAAGTGCTTCCAGCTTCTCCAGGGGAAGGTGCTAGAGCAAGGTAATGTCATGATCTCTGTGTATCACTGCCCTAAACATAGATGAGGATACTCTGGAGATTAACGGTGACCTGTATAGAACAAAACTGGGTGTTTTGCCCTCGTTTCCTTGTGCATGAAGAAGAGGGTAAGAAAATCTGGTATGTCAAGTCCGGTGTTCCCCAGTTTTGCTGGAGGCCATGCTGGAGGTCTCAGATGTGCACTCTGGGTATGTCTACACTGCAAATAAAAACCTGGGGCTCTGCCTCCCAGGGCTCAGACTGCTAATTGCAGTGCAGATTTCTAGGCTTGGGCTGCAGCCCGAGCTCTGGGACCCTTTTACTTCACAGACTCCTAGAGCCCAGCCAATGACACTGCAATTAAACAGCCTCTTAGCCAGAGCCCTGCAAGTTCCAGTCAGCTGGTGCAGGTGTTTAATTGCCGTGTAGACATACCCTGTGTGTTCTCAGCTCTTCATTGAAGAGATAAAGTGTTGACTCTTTAACAAAGATATCTTTTCTTCCAAGTGTTTTTCAAGCATTTGTGTTAAATAGGTTGAGACAAAACATAAAAACAAAAGAGCATCCGTAATATTTGTAAAGACCTATTTGTCACGGACATAATATCTGTAAAGAGACTTGAGATCCTAGATGAAAGGTGCTGTAGAAGTGCATAGTAACACGTTAAACATTCATCGTTGGAGCCATTCATCCGCTGCTGGTGAAAGGGTGCACTGCAGGCTAGTAGACTGGACATTGGGCCGGGTGGCCGGAGACGGGGTTTTATTCCTGGCTCTGCTGTGTGACCACGGGCACGTTGTTTCACCTCTATTTCCCCTCGTACACTTTGGCCTGTCTGTTTACACTGTATTCTGGTCAGGACTCGCTCTTATGATGTGTCTGTACTGTGCCTAGCACAATGAAGCCTGATCTCAGTTGGGTCCTAGGTGCTACTCTAATACAAACAGTAATAGTAGGAATTGAATGAGTTTTGCCATTGAGTTCAGTGGGAACAGGCCCTGAAACGCCATAAACACCAAGCACTGGCTATTTGAAGGGTAACAAAGAAAAGCCAGCACATGACATTACATTTTCCAAAGCAACAGCTTTGCCTAAGAAGCATTTTCTTGTGCTGGAAACTCCATGAATAAGAATGTTAGGAATTGGCTCAAGTCACCAGTGACATAATTAGAAGGCTTTTGATATGCCAATTTGGCTGATCTCAGTTACTTCCCCCTGGTGCTGGGGAGTGTCAGCAAAGGGATTAGCCTGCAGTCACTTCCTGAAACTGTGTTAAATCTTCTCCCTCTTTGTTCTCCATCCAAGAGAGAAAAAAAGTTAAAATGGGAAGGCGTCTAAGAAGATATTGAAGCAAGGCTGCATCCACCAAGTCTCTGACCTGCTTTCAGTTTACAACGCAGGCTCCTCTTAGTGTTGTAATGCAATTACTACCATAACCGGGTACTATACATTTTAATCCCATTAGAAACAGCTCTTTAATAGCTCACAACCTGCTGCAATGTGTAATCCCATTAGAAACACCCCCTTTATAGCACAGGCACATTATAGCATCCCAGCAGAAAAGAAAAGGGGGTTGTCCTAAGAGCAACTCACTTTTTCTTTTGTTACGAAGCTTTTTGCCTATTGGTGCCCGTGGAAGGGAGGGCTTGGAGTGCCAGGCAATACAGCCAGGAAGATACTGTGCAAGCAGTCTAGACACTGCCACACCCCATCATTCCCGGCCTCGGTCTTCGTGTATATCTCTGCCAAAGCGCCTCGGTCCACGCCTGCAGTTCTGGGCACCCATGCACAGCTCTGCCGTTGCACTTCAAAGGAAACCTGCAACCCTCTCTGCTTTGCCAGTGTAGCACCCTGACCTACAGTACCTTTGGCTAGTCTAATGATGGAGGGCTACACTCGGCTGCCAATTCACATATATTCCGACCTACACCACCCCCTAGTAACTCAGTCCTGGGCTTTCATGAACAGTCTTGTCAACGGAGACCTGCAAAACCCTAGGCTGGGCTCATTCTCTGAATAGGAAAGTTCAGTTTCTGGTTTCAGAGTAGCAGCCGTGTTAGTCTGTATCCGCAAAAAGAACTTGTGGCACCTGAGAGACTAACACATTTATTTGAGCATAAGCTTTCGTGGGCAACAGCCCACTTCATTGAATGCATAGAATGGAACATATAGTAAGAAGATATATATACATACAGAGAACATGAAAAGGTGGAAGTAGCCATACCAACTGTAAGAGGCTAATTAATTAAGATGAGCAATTATCAGCAGGAGAAAAAAAACTTTTGTAGCGATAATTAAGATGGTGTTATCCATCTAGCATGTCTCACAAACTCAAGATCACTATTAAAAACAACGATGTTCCTTTTCTCTGCCCAAGGCTGGTTACTTTGCAGTCCAGCAGTGCTGGGGTGATCCTGCATCGCAGAATGTGCGGAGTCTTGCGAATATTGCTGTTGCTCACAGCTGGCATCTTTGTTTCACTTCTGCCATGGAGCAAGGTCTCCCTGCCACTTTCAAGTGTGGAAAGGCTTCCTTGCGAGTGGACTGGCTTGACTGCATGCAAACTAGAACCAAAGAACCTGCATCCGTTATCAATTCCACCTTTAGTTTTTTCGGTGCAAGTGTGTCTATGGACACTCTCATTGCTGATGAAACGTGTCCTATTTTGAACTGAATCAGGGAATCAGTTTAAATTGCATTGAAATAGGACACTCTTAATCCAAGTAGGGGGGCTTACAGGAGGTGACAGGGTGCTAAGGGGCAATGCACACAGAGTGCCACCAGTAGCATGTACGAAAATGCACTCTGCTGCACAGAGACCTGGGAGGAAAAAGGACCAGCAAAACCAGTCACACCAGGACAGCACGGAAGTCCCAACCCCACCACAAAAAACAGAGAGCTGAGCTATGAAAACAACCATGTATCAGCCTACATCTCTGTCAGGGCAAAATACAGTTAATTTCCATAACTGACCCTTAATCTTGTAGTGGGTAGACACAACCCACGTTGAGAGCCAACCGTGCTGCTAGCTGGCTACAAACTCAATCAAGGGATGGAATTCTGGGGTCACTGTTCTGCCGGGGATATTTGTCTTTCAAATGGAACTTAACAAATTAGATCCTGATCACTTGTGGTCTTTACTGGCCCAATGGCATTTTTTACATCAGGAGGGAGGTTAATCCCAGAAGATTTAAAGGCGAGATAAAGCCCTTTGTTGAATGTTCCACAGTAATTGCAACTTCTGAGAGCCTGATAAAATAAAATTTAGTTCTCAAAAGCATCCACCCCAGTCGTTGTGAGGTTGAAATCAGGGTTTGTATTGAAATGCTCGTAATGAGTACCTACAGCAAATGGAAAAGACATGCAAATCAGATGTCTAACTGAACAGGTCTTTGAAGGGAGATCCCAGGCCACTGTGTAATTGATGGGTAATCTTCCCAGTGTCTTCCCTTGATTGCATCTTCCACATTTATTCTTTCCTGGGAGTCTGGTTTTACAGGAAAACATGTGCACTGGGATTAAGAGAATCTTCACAGGCTCGATGAGTACATTCGCTGCCATGCAGTAAGGCCCTTTTGTGAGGCAGTCATTATTAAAATCTTTCTAGACAGATGTTTCTTCCAGGCAGGGAAGTACCTTCCTGTTTCATTTGTTGAGCACGTTGTATTTAATGTTTCATTTACTGACTGATATGCCTTATAACCTGTTTTGCAAACTTAAATCATGACGGATTAGCTAGTTTTTGTATCAAGTTTCTTAAAGATCTAGGGCCAGATCCTCAGCAGGGGTAAATCAGTGTCGCTTCATTGACGTCAATGAAGCGAGTTACAGCAGTAGAGAATCTGGCTCATACTAAGAAGAACAGGAGTACTTGTGGCACCTTAGAGACTAACAAATTTATTAGAGCATAAGCTTTCGTGGACTACAGCCCACTTCTTCGGATGCATATATGCATCCGAAGAAGTGGGCTGTAGTCCACGAAAGCTTATGCTCTAATAAATTTGTTAGTCTCTAAGGTGCCACAAGTACTCCTGTTCTTCTTTTTGCGGATACAGACTAACACGGCTGTTACTCTGAAACTTGGCTCATACTATGTACTTATGGTTGCCTTGCCAGTCCTGTGGGGACTTCTTAAATGCACTGGATAGTTTATATGATGTTCTGCCTAAGTCAAATAGTTTTATATCCTACCACCTGGAGAGCCAGTGAGTAGCACCATTCATTTATTGTCATCACAGAGAACATCCTCTGTTCAAGAATGGATGAGAACATTTGCCATTTGATAAGGGCCAGGAAACCAAGAAGATTCACCATTCAATGCCAATAGCTATTCGCAATCTGCATTTATTAAAGGTGGAGCAGAGGTGCCAAATTTGGTTCAGAATCCAGACCTGGATTTTTAAAGTTTGGGGATGTTTGTGTAATATACTGACTTAGTGCATGTGAGCCAACCTCTAGCGCAGTGGTCCCCAAACTTTTCTGGGTTTCACCCCCATACCCTGTCCGCACCCCTCCCCCAGCTGGGGTTGGGAGTGGGTTCACAGCTCGGGGGAGTGAGGGGTACGTAGACAAAGGTAAGGGGCTCGAGGCTGGGGCCGGGAGCTGGGCCAGGAATGAAGCCCTGGCCAGGGGCCGAGGCTGGGGCAGAGGCTGGGGGTGGAGCTGCAGCCGGGCCGTGATCAGGGACTGCGGCTGGGGGCAAGGCTGGACCAGAGCTGGGAGTGGAGCAGAGCTGGGTGGCACTCCCTCCCTGCCCCCTGTGGGGCTGCGTCCCCCTGCAAAGTCTCCTCTGTGCCCCCCTACGGGGGCACATCCCACAGTTTGGGGACCCCAACTCTAGCTAGTGGCTGACCTCGAGTGACTCTGACAGCCTGCTTCTTACCCATGGTTAAAGGAGCTCTCTTTTAGCACAGCTAGTAGTAGTTTGGTTTTGGTGCTGAAACTCTGTGGTTCAATGCCTGCCTGGGGAGGGCAGTGGTGTCTGTATGTTTTTGGCCATCTGCCATTACATGTGCTTCCAGATTTTTGATTCAGCCCAGTGTCTGTGAAATTCAGATCTGGATCTCGATTTGGATTCGGACCCACCCAAGCTTGGGGATGAGAATGTTTTGGTTGGGGGAATCTGATTCAGGTCGCTCTCTTATTGTTATATTAGTAGAATACCAGTGCCGTAGCAATTTAAAGGCCATAATCTCTCAGATTTGAAGTAGTCAGTGCTGGATAATTCAGAAATTAACAGAGTTCTAAAAAAACTTTTTTTGGGAAAGCAAAGTTTACAGCTCTAGGTGCTGTTGGACCATGGTGAGGGATACAATATAAGAACCTAAACAGCTTAGACTAAAAAAAAAATATAGGTGTGATTGAACCTTGAACATATTTGACCACATACGTCTGCAAGCTCTCTCCCACCCCATGCATCTTCCAATGGATCTAGGAAGAAGTAAGGAATAAATCTGTCACCTGCCAAAGTGAGATTCTAGGGATATGGAACTCCCTGTTGATCTGATTCAGTCCCTTAAAGCAGATGAACTGGGTTCAACAAGCTGGTTTCTTCAATGAATGCCACTGTTTCTGCTATTAATCACTGGCTGGCAGACAATATGGGTGCTGCTTTGCTACTTGTTTAGCTCTGAGGATGACTGGAATACTCTGGGGACAAATTCCGTTGCAGACAGCACACTAAGGCTATGTCTACACTGCAGCCTATGTCTGCAAAACTTATGTCTCTCAGGGGTGTGAATATTCCACCCCCATAGCGACATAAATTACAGTGACATAAGCGCTCGCGTGGACAGCGCTATGTCGGCAGGAGAACTTCTCCTGTTGACATAGCTTCTGCTGCTCATGGAGGTGTTTTTTTATGCTAACGGGAGAGCTCTCGGTACAGCGGTGCCACTGCAGCGCCGTGTGTATGGACAGACCCTAAGACTGGAACTCAAGGCTGTCTCAAGACAGGTCTCTGTTCTGGGAGGGCAGCGAGGAGGCTCTCAAAACCATCACACACACACTCACACACACACACACTCTCTCTCTCTCTCTCTCTCTCTCTCTATGCTATGCATCCGAAGAAGTGAGGTTTTTACTCACGAAAGCTTATGCCCAAATAAATCTGTTAGTCTTTAAGGTGCCACCAGACTCCTTGTTGTCTCTCTCTCTCTTCAATTGGTTCTTTCATTGGCAAGATTCAATGTCCTGGCTTAATCCGTCTTCTGTAAGACAGGGCCAGATACTGCAGTGCCAGCCATGTCTAGGCTAGGTGCAACAGAACCAGGGAGGAGGGCTTCTCCCAAGACTTTGATTGTCTTGGGCTCGTCCTGAGGCTGCAGTGCAGATGATCCCCAGACTCCATCAAACTTACTTTAAACATTTGTTTTTCAAAAAGCTAAATGAAGGAACCTGATTTTCCGACGCTTAAGCCAGCAGGAGGCTGGTGCAGCTCATCCCACCCCTCACTGGGAATGCCCTGCCCTGTCTATCTGCTTCTTTGTTAAGATCCCTGTTCTGATGCCACAGAATCTAGTTATATCTCTGTCTACTCTGAGTACTTCCATGGCCACCGGCAGTGTATTATCTGAACATTGAGCTCTTTCCATTCACTCCAATGGGAGCTGAATTCGTGCAAGACAAGCTATACTGAGGCAGCTCCCGGCCCCAATGGGGCATCACATTCAGGCGGGTGCCAGGTGCAGCTGTGGTGTCCGCATGCCCTAACATCTACTCCTGCACCTTGGTTTTTCCGTTTGCAAAGCGCCAGCAGCTCCTTGCTTGAGCAGCAGTATAGCAGTGAAGTGTCACTATTCCACCCTACCACCTCCTTTGCTGCTCACCCTCCACATGTAATCTCTTTTCAGTTACAGTCAGAAGCTGAAACAGGCTGCTTTGTAGGATGCCGGGCAAGACCCCTGCAAACTTGCCCTCTTCCTGTTTTGCTATTTCCTATTCCTCCTCTTGGCTAATGCACTCAGCACTGTGGGGTAGACTCAGTCATCAGTTCCCTGCTCTGGGATGTGAGAGAGCGTCTTTCTTGATGTTTCCCGTTGTCAGCTTGTGATGCATGGCAACTAGCCTGGATTGTGACATGAGGCCTGACCTTGTGAAATGTGGAAGGTCCCTATTTGGGCAAATACATGGCTCCTTACTCATTTCATCTTCAGTCCTTACTCCGACACAACTCCCCAGGAAGTAAAACTGAGTAAGGAACTCAGGATGTGGCCCATGGCTTTCAAAGGGAGTTGAGTACACTCCCCATCTCCAAGGATCAGGCCCGGTTTGACTTTGTATTCCTTACTCTGATGCTCAGTCACCAAGACTCTGCTTTCCTCTGCAGCTAGCTGCCTTTGTCGTTTGTGAGAGAGACATGGTAGAGCAGGTAATAGCTTTTACTGGACCAACTTCTGTTAGTGGAAGAGACAAACTCTTGTTTGTGTCCAGGGCTGGCTCCAAGCACCAGCTTAACAAGCAGGTGCTTGGGGCGGCCAAGGGAGGGGGCGGCACCTGCGGCAATTCGGGGGCAGCAGGTCCCTCACTCCCTCTAGGAGCGAAGGACCTGCCGCTGAACTGCCGCCGCTGATCGCGGCTTTTTTTTTTTTTTTTTTGCTTGGGGCGGCAGAAATGCTGGAGCCGGCCCTGTTTGTGTCAATTCTAAATCAGTCAGTTCCTGGCTACATTCTTGCCCATTATTTACCGTTCTTTTCTAATGCATGTCTAAATGCCATGCTTTGCTCTTTGCCTTTAATTTTCCAGGCCAAAACAACATATTAATACTGTTCATAATCTTCTAGATTTCCATGATCCCAAACTTGCATTAGCAATTCCATCCTTTTGTGCTGTTTCCCACCAGCTCTTGTCAAAGACTTTTTTTTATTACTAGACTCATTTCCCATCAGCTTCAGCGGGCTGCCACCCATTTCCCTTTTGGGGTTAAAGCAAAACGAGAGGCCTGCCACATGCCCCTGAACACTTATGCCCCTAACTGAAAATTGGTGTAATGTGTGATGAGGTGTCTAGTGTGGCTGTGACTGAAACAAAAGCATGGAACATGCCCTGCTTGTGCCATGTTGACTAAGATGGAATCTGCTCATACCTCAGGGACTGCTGATCTCAGTTATATTTCTGCTCTGGTTGAGGCTATACGAAGAAATGGTTTCAGAGCCCCATTCTGAATTGAGCAGTAACAACAGGGCATACAATGAACAAAGGGCATGTAAATAACTTTCACAAGACTGCAGGAGAGGCAGGGTAGAAGACTATATCCAATCAAAGCTGCAAGGGGAAGGGGAAGTGGGCAGCATGTAATAAGCCAAGGTGGAGTTTGGCCTGTATCCTGAAGTTAAAATCCTTTCAAACCTTGCCTATGACCTAGTATTCGTGAGAGAACCATGATGGCTGGACCTGGGATTAGATCTAAATTAACTCTAAGATGGGGGTGTTTGGAGTTGGCTTTCCAGTTTGGGCTCAGTAAAGTTGGAAGCTTGCCCCAGGTTCAGAAATGGGATTCTAGTCTGGATGCATTTCTGCATCTATCAATAAAAATAATAATCTAGGTATCTGACTTTTCTCTGGCCCAACCCCTGCCTCCTCCCAGGAGGCAAAAGACCAGTCCCTGTGGTAGGAACCACCTTGTACCATTTCTGCCCCTTTGTTTGCTGCTTGTTATTGTCACTAGTGTCACTTAACTGACCTGTATAGCTCTTCACCATCCCTCTCACCTGACTGGCTGCTCTGCTACAAGTGTTAACCCTACAGTTTTGCTTTGGTCAGTTCACTGAGCTATGTCTACCCACATGGTTATCAAGTCAGCTGTTTTCCCTTTCTTGATCCTAACTTCCTCCCCACCCCCACCTCCCCATTCTGGGCTCACTGCATGCCCTGACAACCCCACCCTTTTCTTCACTTCCCTGCTCTCCTGCTTCCTCTCTTCCCAGTTTGATACCCCTCCACCTTTAGGGTTCATGTCAAAACACCCCTGCTGCCTTTGACCCCTAGACCATTCTATTAAGGTGTGAGCAGTACCATTGGGCTGATCCATGGCCTCATCTTTGTTAAACCTTGGTTTCACTTTGCTGGTCTGATCATCTTCTTAGGCCTCGATCTTGCTCAGAGCTCCAGACAGGCCTGGATGCAGCTCAGCGCCGGACAGGGGCCTTAGACTGTGCCCTATGGGGCACGGACCATGTCTAGTTTGTTAATAAATAATTATTTCAAATTGTATTGCAGTAGCCCAAGATGCTGGGTGCTGTACAGACATAGAGGAAGACACAGTACCTGCTCTGTATAGCTTACAAAGGCCCTGATCCAGGGAAGCTGGAATTTGTATCATGGGGGTGCTAAGAGCCATTGAACCAAACTGTAAACCCTGGAAAGCACTTTAAGCCCCCAGCATCCCTAGTTCCAGCACTTATGCCCCAATCCTGCAAACGCACATGTGATTGTACTCATGTGGATAGTTCCACTGAACTCCAGGAACTCATGACGTGTATCAAGTCACTCCCGTGTGTAAGCCTGTGCAGGGTTGGAGCCTAAATTAACCTTGGCAGAAAACGGTGCGTCCAGCCCTTGTCTTTGTGAAGATGCTGGAGATACTGCAGGAGAGTAGCCTGGGGCCCTAGAACCGCCTGCTGGGGTTAGCATTAGCCAGGAGTGATGGATGAATGGCTAACGATCTGCAGTCAGGCTCTCTTTGGCAGACTGGCTGAGTGAACCCTCCAGCACAGCCTTTCAGGAAGATATGCATAGCCGAGCCCAAGTTATTGGGCTCAGTACAGGGCCTGTGAGATACAGGAGGTCAGACTAGATGGTCAAATAGGCCCTCCTAGCCTTAAACTCTATGACTCTAGGAATCACAGCTCTAATGGAAAAGCTGGCCTTAGCAGGCAGGAAAAATTGGTGACAACATGACACTCGTGAAGGAATCAGTTCAAACTGGTTTCAGAGTAACAGCCGTGTTAGTCTGTATCCGCAAAAAGGTTGCCTGAAGCCAGGTTTCTAAACCCAACTTTGAAAATTTTGGCTTCTTTAGGGGCCGGATCCTACACCCTTTGAAGTTAGTGGGAACAGGTCAATTGAGTTATATTATTCTATCAGCATCATTATTATTATTCTGGCAGTGCCTGACAACGCCAAGTTGGGTTGAGGCCCCATTGTGCTAGGCACTGTACAAACATGGAGTAGAAGACAATCTCTGCCTTGGAGAGCTTATAACCTGAAAGGCAGACAAACAGCTTGTCAGGGCTACCTCTAGTACTTACATGGGCCTTCTTACCACAGTATTTGAGGGCCTCACAATACTGCTGTGTGGGGAAGCAATAGCATGTAGGGTGACCATGTTTTCAAAAGGCAAAAGCGGGACACGTGCAGGAGCTCTGCCCCCTCTGTGGCCCCCGCCCCTGCTCCTCCTCTTCCCCCTGAGGTCCCACCCCAACCCCTCCTTTTCTCCCAAGCCCCCTTCCCACTCCTCCTCTTCCCCTAGTCAGGCCGGAAGCCAGAGCTGGGCCGGGGCATGAACCACCCAGGGAGCCTGTGCCAATATGAGGAGCCCCGGATCCCCACCTGCCCCGGGCAGGGTGCGGGGTGCCCCAAAGCAGCCCCCAGTCTGTGTCTTTGCCCCTTGGGGTGCAATTAGGGTGGCCAGGTGTCCGGTTTTTGACCAGAAAGTCTAGTAAAAAAGGGGACCTGATGGTGTCTGGTCAGATCTACTGACTGGACACCCAAAGCCCGGTTACTGCAGGTGGGAGAGGTGGGGAGACACCGAGTCATCAGCCACTCCAGCCCCTACTCAGCCGGGGTCACCTCCTACCTGCATCGGGTGGCTGCAGCTCCCAGCCCCGGCTCTGCAGGTGAGTCCTTCCTGAGCATGGAGGGAGGGAGACTTGTAAAACAGTGAGCGACGGAGGGAGGGGGAAAGAGGAGTGGTCGGGGTGGGGCCTCAGGGAGAAGGGGTAGGGCAGGAGCGGGGCCTTGGGAAAGAGACGGGGCAAGGGTGAGGCCTGGAGGGGGGAAGGGGAGGTGGAGGGTCTGGGGCTCGCCATAGAGCAGCTGGTCTGGATTCCCTGGGCAGCTCTTACTACTACGCGGCTCTGGCTTCTGGCCTGACCAGGGGGTGGGACCGGGGGGGTGAGAGGAGGAGCAGAGGGCAAGGCCTCATGGCCCCAGCTCCTCCCCCCCCCCAGAAATGGCTGGTGCCACCCCCGAACCTCACGGCACGGAGTAGCACTGCAGGGAATCCAGGACAAATGCTGTTCTGGGGTCATTCAGCCCAGGATCGGGACTTGAACTCTGCACTTTGGGACAGTCCCGCCCATTTCAGGATGGGTGATCACCCTAATAGCATCCCCATTTTACCAGTGGAGAACTGAGACTCGGAGAGACTTTCCCACTTTCACACAAGTAGCTGGGGGAAATACGGGGAGTTGAGCCCTAACCAGGGGACCATTCTTCCCCTGTATGTCAGAAGACCCTCCATGCAATGAGGTTATAGCCATGTGTTCCAACTTACCCCCCAGAGTCCATAGGCTGTACTGACAGGGATTTTGATGGGAACAGGATCAAGCTGCAAATTGCAAATGCACATAGTCAGTTTCATCCCTGTGTGATTCCCCTGATGCTAATAGGGTTACACCAGGGATGAGTCTAGCCTGCAACATTTTGTTGGTTTGCTGTCTCTGGAACCTTTCTAGGCATCAAGTAAAGAGGTTGAACATAACCCTGCATTTGTTTATTTTCGATAATACTTGTCTTTTTACAATTTATGCTGAAAGCCATAGAAGTTCTGGGCACACAAGGCATGCAGGATCAGGCCTTTATTATGACAAATCTATCTTATACCTCCCCATGACTTCCTATAGTAACTAGATACTCACTACACCTATTCTACTTTTGTTTGAAGACAAAATGAAGCAATGTTTTACCAATAAATGTGCCGACTGTCAAGACGTGTGTTACTCAGAGCTGCTGAATAACTCAAAGGAGATCAAAAGATAAGAATTGTACCTTTTATTAAGCTTACAGATTTATTATAAAACAGTCTATGGGACCACACAGATCTCCTGTTCCAGCTAAAAATATCCCAAATTAACTCCCCCCACACCTCCCTCTCGGAAAAAAACATGTGTGGTCTTGAACAGTCAAAAGCAGCAAGACTGTGTTTGTAAGGCTAATATAAGCATAATCATCATTCTTTTTAGAGTCTAAGTTAAGGGCCAGACTTTGCCACCCTTACGCACATCAAGTAGTATCTCACTCCACCAGTAGATTCACTGGTTTCAATGGGGTGACTCCGTGTACGGTAGCAGGATCTGGTACGAGTAGCATACGGAATTACCAGAGTGGATCACCCAACCGGTCCATCAGTTTCATTGTTCTCTGGCAGTTACCAGTGCCTGATGCTTTAGAGGAGGGTTGAAAACCCAGTTGTGCAATGGTTGAAAGAAATCCTTCCTGACTCCTGCAGATAGTCAGTTTATGCCCGGGAGCGTGAATTTTCTTTTCAAAATGGCTCAACTGATGGCAGCTCAAAGGACAAAATTGTGCCCCTGACTTATTTTGATTTCAGTGGGATTGCATGAATATTTAGTGCTGAATATGCCTTTTGGGAGTTAAAAACAAACTTATTCTAGAAGCAAATTGATTTCAGTGAAAGGACCCTAAATAGAAATTAGCATACTAATTCCTTTTGAGAGGCCACCCTGAGTTACCTGCCTCTTTCCCTTCCTCCACCATTACTATATGTATATATATTTTTAAAAGAATTTATGCAATAGAAACTATTGCAAATGTGTCAACGGCATTCCTGGATGAGGTCAGTGAGCTGCATTGGAATGGAGAGATGGGTTTGTGGGCACTAGCAGCTCTGAGGTCAATTTCTCATTCTGCCACAGATTTCCTGTGTATCCCTGGGCAGGTCCCTCAGCACCTCTGTGCCCATCTCTAAAATGGGGACAATGATATTTAGATGCCTCCCTGGGGTAGCTAAATTTATTAATATTTGTGGGGTGCTTAGATTAGGTCCTGTGGTGATTGGACCTTAGAATTAGATAGTGTGTTGTTGTTTCAAATAGTTATAACAGTGAACTTACGTGTATGTAGCGCTGGCATTCATATGTGACCCAAAATGCCTTGCAAACTTCACTGAGCCTGCACACACTTAGGCCATGTCGGCATACAGCTACCGCGGTTATTAAGTCACTTGTGTGCGTGTGTGCACACTTGTCTCCTTGTGCCCCTAGGTGGATTAGGAGTTTGTGGGGACCTAGAGCAAATGGGAACCCCTCCCCACCCCTTCTGCCTGCAGGCCCCCCCCGACCCCGCAGCCCACTGGCACTGCTGTCAGAGAGCTGGGTTGGGGCGTGGGGGATTCCCCCGCCTGCCCAGCGCTTCGGCCGGGGAGTGGGGTCAGGATGCGGGGGCTTATCCCGTTCTGCCCACCAGGTGCTCTTGCTGGGGAGTGGTATCGGGGCGCAGGAGCTTCTCCCACTCCCTGGCAGGAGTGCTAGGTGGGGGGAGCGTGCCCCAACCCCGCTCCCCAGCAGGAGCGCCGAGCAGGCGGAGTGGGTCAGGGCGCCCATTTTTCCAGGGGCCTCCAATTGGCCGGGGTCCCTGGGCACGGGCCCTGTTGGCCCAGTGGCTAATCTGCCACTGCTTGTGTCGGGGGTACGTGTCCTCACCAGGAGTGCTACATCAATTGTTTTGTCAGTGTGGGGCATTGTGGGATGGCTCCTGGTGGCCAGTAACAGTCAACGTAAGCAGTGCAGTGTCTGCAGTTACACTGCGACAACCTAATTACATCGACCACGATTCTACGCCATTCAGGGAGGCGGTCTTACTAAATCGGCGGAAAGGGGCACTTACGTTGGCGGGAGCCAAATTTAAGTGAAAACACTTCCACCAATAGGTCAACCCAAGGCAGCTAACATGGACCTAACCCTGTAGTATAGGCCAGGCCTTACTGCTGAGCAAAGTCCGTACTACACCGAGTAGTTCTATTTAAATCAGTGGCTCTGTTCACTGCAGTAAGCACTATGCTAAGTTATAGTTACCAAATAGCGGAGGTAGAGACTAATTAAGTGGTATGACAAGAGAAAAATGTGTGTTTTAAGATGAGATTTTAAAGTAATGGGAAGTCAGGAAGGTGGAATGACGCAGGAAGGCAAAAGGTATCAAAAACTGTGTCATCCACAGCACAGATGGACCTGAACCAAAACCTCAGATCCTAACACTCTTGTATTGGGGTGTTCAAAATTCAGATCTGAGAACTCTCTAACCAACTTCTAGCCAACTTTCCTCTTGATGACCCTGCACTCACACTGCTGTATCCAGTCAGTTTAGCCTAGTTAGTACATTTGACTGGAAGGAAGCAGTGACTGCAAACTAACCTGATTTTATTATTTGGGCTCTGGGATAGGTTTCCTTGCTTTTAAAGTCTTTATTATCACTGACAATTCTATTAAAACAAAGCCAAACAGTCGACCGAGGCCTGCCAGGCAATCTACTTACACTCAAGTGCTGCCAGGTGAGAGGTAGGAGTTCAATGCTAAGCTCTCTGTCTGTGCAGGTACGAGCTCAGGTAGGAAGGTGAGGTGCGCAGTTACTATGGAGACTGGCTTGGCAACAAAATAAGAACCTAGATATAACACTCCAGTGGCAATAGACTTAGCCCTGTCAATGGGATACTGAGGTAAGAGTAACAAGCGTAGTAAATACCTAGAAAGATTAGATAGATACACAAGAGTCTCTCCGGTACCCCCATTTTGCCAGTCCAGAAGAGCCATTATCCAACTCTAGAGGGTTCCCCGTAGAGTCCATCATAGTCTGGAGAACAGACTCAAAGGTCGGAGGCTAGATCTGAAGGATGCTTGTCCCAAAGTGGAAATATCAGAGGGAATCCCTGAGAAAATGGCCTTCAGCTTATGTAAGGCTAGCCTCCTGTTTTAATAGCCCTAATGCTTTTTCCACATAAGCAGGTGTAGATGTTTTCTGGCTTGTGCATGCCACGGGGCATCGGGTTTTAGCAGAGTGTTATCGCTCTCATCAGATGATCCAAGTTCTCAGGCTCATCTCCTTCCAAGAATGCAATTGACTTAAAATGAGTTCAAAAGAAGCTTAGGTTTCAAGGTAACTGGAAGCTATTCAGTGAAAGCCAAGCGGTATAAAGTGAGGGGATCCTCAGTCTAGCTCCACGGAGGTGAGAGGCAAGTGGGAACATGAGAGAAGAGCTGAGAAAATGCGTGTCTTCTTCACAGACACAAACAGGACTGGAAACTGGAAACAACTGCTACAAATTTAGCAAAAGACGCTTCAGAAATCATTGCTTGCCAATTCTGCGTATAGCCCAGCTCCCCTTTTTGCCATCCATTATCTTTACAATGCTAACAGAAATAAATAGGCTCTAATTGCTCACCTCCATGCCCCTCTTAGGATTGAGGGAGTGGGAGAGGAGGTCTCCTAATGACTTTAGAAATTTGGATGTGGGGAAAGGGCAAGGAGTCAGGCCACATCAGATGAGGGGGGAGTCACTGAAGAGAAAATCTCCCAGGGAAATAAACTGCAAGGTCAGTGAATATTATTGTTTCTTGCCCTCCCCCATCTGTTCGTTGTATCTCAGCTTAGACTGTACGCTCTCTGGGGAAGGGCCCATCATTCCGTTGTGTGCATATGTACAGCGCCTAGCGCAAAGGGGCTCTGATCCTAGTTTGGGGCCTCTAGGCTCTACTACAATGTTGCTACAACTACTGCTAATTATTTTATTGTTCAGAGGTCAGTTTGAGTTAGGTATGGGGAGCCAGGACTCCTGGGTTCTGTGCCCAGCTCCACCATTTACTTATTATGTGACCTTGCGGCAAGTCACTTAACCTCTCTCTGCCTCATTATTCCTATTATACATTCTGCACCCAGATGCCCAAGTCAGGATCGGGGCCCGTTGTGCTAGGGGTTCGACACAGAGTAAGAGACAGGCTCTGCCCCGGGGAGTTTACAATCAAACAAGACACAAACAGGTTTCCCAAACTAATTGCTCCTATTGGTTGGTGATGCTGATAGGGGCAGGAAGGGGGTGGGGTAAACTGGGTTCAATGTGGCGCACGGGTCTATACCAGCTGTTTCTGAACCCTGTGTAAAATGAGGATCATAACACTGGATGCACCATCCTCATGAAGGCGCTGTGAGGCTCACGCAGAGACTGTACAGAACACTGAGACCACGGGCTGAATGCTGCTGTGAGCCACAATACAGTGGGTAAAACCTCAATCATCTGAACCTGATTCCTCTGAAAACTTGTCATTCAGCGTGAGGTCAGCTCAACGTGCATATTTCGCTGTAAACGGGCCTGATTTATCTGAATTAATTTCATGTCCTCCATGCCACCAAGAGAAATCAAGGTTTCACTGCAAATTCTATTCAGACAAAATGCCTTTAGAGGAGGGATAATAAGGGTTCTACCAGCTAGCGGTGTCTCTTTATTTACAGTCTAAACAGTTTCTCTACTGGAGCTCTGAAAAGGAACCGCACATTTGTATGGTGAAATCCCTTCACACGATGTGGTTTTCTCAGGTGATCTGCACTGTTGCAATACGGCAGGTTTACTCATTATCCCGCTGTCTCCACCCGCACAGTACAGCAAGCACCTAGCTCAGGCTTTCCACCAAGGGGTTAAGAATTAGGAAAATGCAGCAGCTCCGCTCAGTTTAACCAACAGGGATGTCTTTCGCCTTTGACACTCTGTTTCTCTCCTACATTAAGTGTTTAACTCACTTTTTTCCCCCTTCTTCATTTTAATTGCACATAGTGGAACCGGTCAGATTTTTTTTCTTAATTTGGAGGAATTTATTTATCCATTTTTGTTGCTTTCCCCTGAGATTTCTCATTAACCAGGAGCCACCTATGGGGGGGGGGAAAGTAGCATTCACTTCCTACTCTGCTCACAACCCAGGCTCAGTTACAACACCCGATAGAAATACCACTTGCAATGGATTCTGCAGATCTTTGTAACATATGGCTGTCTCTCGTCTTGTACATGTTCTTTGATCAGCAGTGAAACATTAACAATATTGATATAGTATTCAAAATGTTATCATTAGGCACGAGGGTCAACACTGAGTGGCAATGAATGGGAAATGTTTACACACCTCTCTGGGCTACAGCTTCAAGCTGACTGAAGACACAGGCTATCATCACAACATTAATTATAATAACCCAAAGACAACGAACCCGATTCTCCACTGCCTTGCATCCTGTGGAGTTATTCACGCCTGTACAAAATGTGCGTAACTCATTAGCCCAGGTGTAATTGACTGCCCAAGGGGCAAGGGAATGGATAATCAGGCCCAATATTCAATGAATCTTTCAATTGTGGAATATGAGAGAGCAGCCACCAAGGAAAAGGACTGTCTCACTGAGAAACAGGCCACCCCACTGATAACTAACAGACACTAGGGACAACAGTGATCATCATCTCAAAATGACATCTGGGACTGATGTACAGGTGGGAATAACTCCCCAGGGAGCAAGACTGAGGAGAATCAAGTTCGTTGTCTTTTGGTTATTATAACCAATGTTGTGATGATAGCCTGAGTCTTCAATCAGCTCAGAGCTGTAGCCCACAAAGATGTGTAAACTTTTTCCAAAGGCGTGGACAACACGTCGACATTACAGCGATTTCATTAAATCAGTTTCACTTGTCTGCACATGTAAGTTGTTTTGCATTAAGGAAGGACGCGAATTTAAAGCACAATAGCGATTCCAGAATAACTCCATGTGTGGACACTCTTGTTCTGGCGTAAGAGTGCCTGGTTCCTGCCTAGATTACCCCTCTTTGGCTGGGTCTACACTACCTGCCTGAATCGGCGGGTAGAAATCAACCTCTTGGGGATCGATTTATCGCGTCCCGTTGGGACGCGACAATCGATCCCCGAATTGACGCTCTTACTCCACCAGCGGAGGTGGGAGTAAGCGCCGTCGACGGGAAGCCGCAGAGGTTGATTTTGCCGCCGTCCCTACAGCGGGGTAAGTCAGCTGCGATATGTCGAATTCAGCTACGCTATTCGTGTAGCTGAATTTGCGTATCTTAAATCGACCCCCCCCTGTAGTGTAGATGTAGCCTTTGAAAGTGGATTAAGCTAAACAGGATCAAGGCTCTCTTATCCCAGGACAAGAGTGTCCACACATGGAGTTTTTCTGGAATAGCTATTCTCAGATAACACCATCTATAGACAAGTCAATCAATTTAGTTAAATCAGTGCAACCACTTTGTGTGGAAACTGATTTAAGCTGCACAGTTTAACTAACAGAGGCCATGTCTATACCATGGGGCTATAGTGGCATAGCTACCAGGCATACATAGCAAGACCCCATAACATAACAGCCTATAATGACAGAGGGATGTTTATAATAATATATGGAGATATACCTAGCTCATAGAGCTGGAAGGGACCTGAAAGGACATTGAGTCCAGCCCCCTGCCTTCACTAGCAGGACCAAGTACTGATTTTGCCCTAGATTCCTAAGTGGCCCCCTCAAGGGCCAAACTCACAACTGTAGGTTTAGCAGGCTAATGTTCAAACCACTGAGCTATCCCTTCCCCGTCCCTGTCACTATAGGAGCTCCATCTCCCTGAGCAATGGTAGCTAGGTTGACTGAAACATTCCTCAGTCAACCTGGCTGTGTCTAACCAGGGGATTAGGTCAACATAGCGACGTTACTCAAAGATGTGGATTTTTCACACCCTGAGCAATGTAACTATGTCGACCTAAATTTTAAGTGTAGACCAGGCCTCAGTTTAGAAACCAATCTAGGTCTGATCTATATACAGCTTTTGTACCAATGTGACTGTATTAGTTGGGGGAGTGATGCTTTACGGATATAGTTATACTGGTATAATCCTTAGTGTGCATGTGGTTATATTGGTCTTATACCCCATAGCTTCCCCTTACCATACAGGAATAAGCTAGATCAAGATAAGCACGTTTATACTGGTATAACTGTGTACCCTGGGGCGGGGGGTAATTACACTGGTATAGTTAAAGCACTATAACTTGTGTTTAGACAAGGCCTCTGGGTGCCTACAGTGGAGACTGAGGTTCTGGTTTTTTTGGTTGCCTTTAGAATATCTTAAAAAGAGGCAAAATAAGATTAAAAGATGTTGCTCCTACAGCTATTAAACACACACGTACACACACACAGAAGCCATGTGAAGAGGAAAGCGTCTTCCAGCAGGGTACAAAGATACCAGACTAGCTTTGAACTTGGGGAAACTCCACAGCATAACTGAGTGTGCTGCCAACAAACCACAGGTGTACATACCACAGGAGCAGGTGAAAGAAAGGGAAGGCCTGATTCTGCAGCCCCTCTGCACCCCAAACTCTCACTGGAGCCAGTAGGAGCTCGGACTGAACAAAGAGCGCAGGATCAGGCCTGGAATGCTACCCCATATGCTACCTCATATTGTACACTCCCCGTATTCATCTTACTTTAAAGGTAATAGGGCCAGATTCTGCCCTGCTCTACTGTACATGTAGTCACACTGACAGGGAAAAATTTAACCCAGTCAAGAAAAAGATTGTTTATTTATTCTCTCAGTGACGCCCAGATCTAACTGCTGCCACTGCAGACTCAGCCAGGGATCTGAAGATCAAGCTGTGCTCTTCCCGCCTCTTACATCCTCAGCTGTGGTACCAAGTCCGGGAATGGGACTTACATCACGAACAAAATTGCCATGTGTCAGGTAGAATAGGATTCAACTCGCTCTTCCACAGATGTGTGGGCTCCAACATTCAGCTATTAAACCTGATGTGTATATAACAGTATGATTTCATAATTAGTTATTAATTATAGAGTCACAGAAATGTGGGGTCGGAAGGGACCTCCACAGGTAATTTAGTCCAACACCCAGCACTGAGGCAGGATCAATCAAACCTAAACCATCCATGACAGGTGTTTGGCCAACCTGTTCTTTAAAATCTCCAGTGATGGGGATTCCACAGCCTCCCTTGGAAGCCTGTTCCCAGAGTGTAGCTACCCTTAGAGTTAATACATTTTTCCTAATGTCTAACCTAAATCTCTCTTCTGCAGAGTAAGCCAAATGTTACTTCTTGTCCTATCTTCAGTGAACATGGAGAACAATTGATCCCTATCCTCTTCATAACAACTCTTAACATATTTGAAGACTGATCTGTTCCCCTCTTGGTCTTCTTTTCTCAAGACTACACATGCCCAGTTGTTTTAACCTTTCCTTATAGGTCAGGTTTTCTAAACCCTTTATCATTTTCTGTTGCTCTCCTCTGGACTTCCTCCAATTTGTCCACATCTTTCTTAAAGTGTGGTGCTCAGAATGGGACACAGAATTCCAGCTGAGGCCTCCCCAGTGCCATGGAGAGAGGGGCAATTACCTTCCGTTTCTGACATATGACATTCTCGTTAATACACCCCATAATGGTATTAACCTTTTTTTGCGACTGCATCACATTGTTGACTGGTTTTATATTTGTGATCCACTAGACTCCCCAGGTCCTTTTCAGCAGTAATACTGGCTAGCCAGTTATTCCCCTTTTTGTAGCTGTGCATTTCATTTTTCCTTTCTAAAATGCAGTACTTTGCACTACATGCATTACTTCATACTTTGCATTAATATATTATGTGTTATTATTTGCATTATGGTAGTACCTATCATCCCCAATCACAGACTGTGCTAGGCATTGCAAGCACACACACTCTTTTCAATGATTTGTTTGCTTGTAAAAGGTACCAGACTGATAGTGGGACAGACTCAGGCCTTCCTTACATGGAAACTGGAGCTGAAAAAACTAGGGGCTTATGTGCACACAGAAATTGCACTGGGTTTTCTTACATTGGTTTAGCTAAACTGGTGCAGTTTTTGTGTGAACTCTGATATTGGTTTAAAACTAGTTCTATCATTTTAACTTGAGCCTATAAACTGACAGATGCAAGTTAAACAACATAAGCCAGTTTTAAACCAGTATACGTGCCCCCACAAAGCTGTACTGGTTTAAGTTGATATAAAAATTACACCTTTAGTTAAATCAGTACTACTTTTTGTGCAGAAGAGGCTTAAAGCAGTTATAATTCACATCTTTAGATATCTCAGTGTAGTGTGTACAATAAGGCCCAAAGCCCTAAAGATATTTAGGTGTCTAATTCTCATAGGGACACCTAAATATCTTTAGGGGTCCCTATGAGAATTAGACACCTAAATATCTTTGAGGATCTGGCCATAACATCTTGTCTATGCACAAAAGTTGTAGAGATTTAACTATGCTGGTCTAGTTAAAGTGATACTATTCCCCACCCCCAAGGTGTGGGCACAGTTCTTTTTTTTAGAATATGAGCAATGTGCCTCAGGTGACCAGGATTAATCACCAAATTTGGGCCGCTGGTTGGATCATTAGCTTCCCTGGCTTGGGCGGGGTACTGATGGGGAGTGCGACGTGAACGCTGATCCGTGCCCCCCGGGCACAGTTTAACAAGTACAAAGAGAGGTTACACATTCCCATACGGGAGGGGGAAATAAGCTATACTGGGATAAGGCACTTTTATACTAGTATAATTGCATCTACACTAGGGATTATACCAGTATAATTCTCCGCAATACTCACCAAAAGCCCAAACCTACCTTGTTATACTGGTACAAAAACTGGGCATAGTCCGGTTCTTATTTTGGAATAATATTAAAAAAAATAATAATATATGGAGATATACCTATCTCATAGAGCTGGAAGGGACCCTGAAAGGTCATCAAGTCTAGTCCCCTGCCTTTACTAGCAGGACCAAGTACTGATTTTTCCCCAGATCCCTAAGTGGCCCTCTCAAAGATTGAGCTCACAACCCTGGGTTTAACAGGCCAATGCTCAAACTACTGAGCTATCCCTCCCCCCTAAAACTCCTACCCAGGCCCCAGTGAGTGTGTGCCCCATTGTGATAAGACAGTTAAAAAAAAATCAGCCTCACAGATAAAAGGAGTCTTTAACTCCCAGAAATGGTGGCTTCAAGTTGCCATTGATTGGCACCTCTGTTGGTATTCTCAGCACAGGCTCCCAGGAGCATGGGGAATGAACTCGGGTGACCCCACAAGGTCAGGGTTGATGGTGCAAGGTGAGGAAACTTGCACTGCTGCTCTGCCTTCTTGTACCTGTTGGTGACTAAACAGAGACCTCCTGGCTTGGCACCTGGAACTGAAATAACAAAACTGGTCGTAATTCCCACCTCCTGTTTCTTGGGCGCAAGTCTGTGTGTGGGCCCTCTTAGCTTAGAGTAAAAGGGCCCTACTTCAATATAACTTCAGTGATTTTTTTGCCCTTTGTAGACAGCTGAGTCTGTAGAGCCCAGGTGTAAATGGGTGCAACGCCATTAACTTCAATGGAACTGTGACTGCTTACAGCAGATCTGTATTTGGCCCTATGACTTGCAGGCACAAATGGCCTGATCCCCAGCCCTTTGAAGACAATGGAAAGATGCTCACTGACTTCAGCGGGATTGGATCAAGCCCAATGGGAGCTGATATGCTGCGGAAGGAGAGGCCATTTTCACAGAGCCGCGTTTCTGACTTTTACAAGAATTTGTAAAGGGTCTAATCAAGCACTGCACCCCTGCGCAATGGGCCACCTGAGAGGTGTGGTGCTGGTGCAGAAAAATGTGCTAATGTGAAATCAGTCAAGTTAGTAAGGACTGAGGGCCGTAGGCCTGCCCCACTATAACAGGCCTCATGCCTTTCCCTAAGGTTTCTTTACCCAGCTACTTTCTCTCAGGGGCATGCATGGCGGGGGGGCAAGCAGGGGCATGGGCCACCCAATAATTGTTGAGGGCACTGAACTCCTCCTGCCCCAGGGCTGTGGTGGCGGGGGGGAAGAGCAAGCCCCTCCCAGCTTCAGGGGCAGGGAGGAGAGTGAGCTCTTCTCGGGAGTGAGAGAGGAGAAGAGTGAGCTCCTCCCAGGGTCGGGGTGGGGGGTGGTGGAAAGAGCGTGTCGTGGGGTAGGTACACCCCGTCTCAGGGTGTCAGGTCACGTGTGGTGAAAAGAAAGGGCAGAGGCAGTACCGCAGCCAGTTAGGTCCTATGCTGATGACCCTTGCTATAAAATGTGGTAGTATTGTGTAGTGACTGGAGTCAATAAAGCAGCCCTTCCGCTCAGGGCAGTATGGCCTACTGGCCAGAGTCAAGAAAGGTACCCACTTCTGGGGTGCCGTGTGGCCTATTGGCTCGTTGGGAAAGTGGGGCACCACCTACGGTATGTGGCACCCCTGGGAGGGGGACTCAGGCCCTCCCTGCTCTGCCAAGTCCCAGCCCAGGACCCTGCCAGTGGTGGGGGCGCTCAACACCAAGTCAGCGGGGATCCTCCCGAAACACGCTGACTGGCTCCCCGGTTCACTCACTGGAGAAAAGTCTGAGTTCCCTGGGCTGCTTTCTACCCTTTCTCCCTTGGCAATGCTCCATTGTTCCTCCGGTTCTCTGGGGTCCTCAAGTGGTGTAGCTCAAGCCGACCCAGTCTCTTCTCCGGGCTCATCAGGCAGCCTGGAGTCCGTCTGGAGCTCTGCGTGCTGTAGCTCTGTAGTCGGGGCCTGTAGCAGCTCCCTGGAGGGGGCCTGAAATCTGCATCCTCCCGTAGGGTGACCAGACAGCAAATGTGAAAAGTCAGGACAGGAGGTGGGGGGTAATAGGAGCCTATATAAGAAAAAGACCCAAAAATCGGGACTGTCCCTATAAAATCAGGACATCTGGTCACCCTATCCTCCCGCTTCAGCAGCCTGCCCGAGTTGGGCTGCTTCCTTTTATACTCTGCCTCCAGCCTGATCATGCCCAGCAGAGTCGGGGCGGGGCTTCCTCAGCCTGCAAAGCACAGTTAACCCTTTGCGGGCAGTACGGGGTAGGTACACTCCATCACAGGGTCAAATTTAAATTCCTGCGCAAGCCCGTTTTCTCACCAAAGTCACATCATAAAATATGTGACACATGGGAGACAAGCAGCAAAGGCAGCCACTGTGAACCAGTGTTTCCTTAACAGTATGACCCATCTCCAAATGGCTCCTCCAGACTTCACATGCCTTTCAGGTTAGCAGTTCCCAGTGAGTGCTGTAAAAGGAAGGATAGTCCAATGGTTACAGTACTAGCCAGCGACCTGGGTTCAATTCCTGGCTCTGCTGCAAGCTTTCTGTGTGACCTAAAACCAAATCCTATTGATCTCAATGGGAGCTAAGCACCTACCTACCGTTGAGATCCGGGGCACAGGTCCGGTCTACATTACAGACCTATATCAGCATAACTAGGTTGCTCAGGGATATGAAAAATCCACACCCTCTGAGCAAAAGAGTTATAGCGACCTAACCCCTTGTGCAGACAGTGCTATGTCGGCGGGAGAGCGTCTCCTGCCAAAGTAGCTACCACCTCTCAGGGAGGTGGATTAACTATGCCAATGGGAAACCCTCTCCAGTCGGCTTAGAGAGTCTTCATTAAAGCACTACAGCAGCACATCTGCGCCAATACATCCTTTTACGTATAGACCTGCCCTTAGCCTTTTCGTGCCTCAGTTCTCCAGCTGTAAAATGAGGCTAATAGCTTTTCCCCTGTGTGGAAGGGGTGTTGTGAGGATAAAAACGGTGGCATGCTCAGATGCTATGGGCCAGATATGGAGAAGATCTGGATACCCATATTCTTCCTTTGAATTTTGCACAGAACTTTATCAAGGGAGGGCTGTGACCCCAGGAGTCTGGTTTAAACTATGCTTGTTAATAAGTAAATACCATGATAAGGCTCCGTAGGCCTAGCTCAGACATTCACACCTGTGCAAAGTGGCTGCAAAATCCCACTATTCTCATTGCGTAGCATTGTATGTGCTCTTTGCACCCACTCTACTCATTTTGCCCTGGTGTAAACAACTGAACAGTGACAATGATTTGGGCCCGTATTGGGCCAAATTCTGATCTCATTTCTCATTCAGGTACGCTCAATGACTTCAGTAGGATTGCTCACATGAGTTGTTACATGAGTAAGTAGAGCAGGTCAATGACAGTGGAACCCTGAGGCAAGCTCCACCTGTCTTATAAAGGACCGTCCCAAAGTACCCTCCTGTCTGCTGAATGTGATTCTGCTCCATCTTTATTAAGAGATAATCTTTGTTTTCTGAGTGGCTGTTTAGAAGAGACTTCATGGTATTTGCAAATGAAACAATATCCCAAATTAGCTGTTTTCTGAATTACCTGACAACTGTTGTATTACGTTATAATTTACTGCAATCTGCTTACAGAACACCTTTACCGTTCAGAAAACTTTGTCAAGCTCAGAGAGGATGTTGAAAAATAAATCTCAGGGTCACAGACATTTCTTTACTCTCTAATCCCAAAATAAACATCCTGCCACTTTAATCTACCGTGCATTACACTTTCTTTGTTAAAGCTGTCAACCGCAAAGATAGCCTAGGAAAGGCTGCCTACATTAGCTCTGCAGGTTACAGGCAAATCCCAATAGGTTTGTGCTACTCAACTCTGTCTGGAGATTAGTTATGTCAAATGCCATTTGGCTAATGGCGTCACAGTTAGGGCTGGCCGGAAAAGAAGAATTCCGTTTTGCGAAATATGGTGCGGTTTTGGGATTTGGTTTCACTCTGCCCTGGGAGGAAACTTTCATGAACTGCAATTTTTTCATGAAAAATTAGAGTGAGACTCACCCTAGAACAGCCAGGGGCCCAGTGGTTAAGGTGCACTCCTGGGATGGGGGTGAGCCAGGTGGAAGCTCCATCTCCTACATTTCAGGTGAGTGGGCTTTTGTCTGTTCTGGGTGGGTCTCTCTCTCTCTCTTTCTCTCTCTCTCTCTCTCCCCCAGAAAGTCCATCCTGCACCTGAGAAATGGTTTGGATGAACTGGCATTTTCCAATGAAAAATCACCAAAGAATTCATGACCAGCTCTAGTCACAGCCCAAAGGTGCTGAGACCTGCTGCCTTTCAAAGACAAACATAGGCCTATTGAGGCTCATGCCTGTGCACTGTGTTTATTTGGTTTTGATTTAGAGCAGCAGCCGGAAAGCAGTTGGGTTGCAGGGGAGCATCAGGAAGGAGAGGAGCCCGGGTCACGGGGACCCCAAGCTGGTTGGCACACATTTAACAGTTGCAGCTGTGGTGGCCGGTCTAGGGGAAGAGCTGCTGCACTGGTTGTGCTCAGTGGAGGAGCAGTGGGCTGGCTGGATGTTGTGGAGGTGGGGAATGAAGCGACAGGTCTGGGACGCTGAAGACGAGCAGGGTCATGGGAGAAGTCCAGAGTCCATGGGAAAGGAGAATCAGCGCTGTGAAAAGAGAGGGCTGCAGAAGGGCGGGAGTAGTGGGATCTTTTGATCTTCATGCCATTGCTGATGGACCACTAAAGGCATGTTTTCACTGCAGGTGACCAGTACTGGGTTAGCCTGACTGGGTTAGCAAACCCCGGGTGTGAGCACCTACACGTCAAAGGCATATCCCATGGTTCTTTGTGTTGCAGGAAACTGAGCTGCTCTATGGTTCTTCCCCAGTGACTTATGAAAGGACTTGTCTGTCCCTCTAGGCACATGGGAAGAACTGAGGGGAAGGCACTGGAGGATTATCAGCACATGCGTGGTTTAGCCTGTGTCTAGATTTCCCAAAGTGAGTGGGTTCTAGACAGAATGAAAGCAACACTCGGGCTTGAGCCTACATCCCCATACAGGCCAACTAACTTGGGTTGAAAGCACCACTAAACTCAGCCAGAGGGTTTGGTGTGTGGATGAGGGCTGGGTTGTGGACAACACCTGAGTAAAAGCACGAGTTAATTCTGCAGTGAATACATATCCTAACAGATTAAGAATACGGCAGATGGTACATGAAATTTTAAAGCCTATTGATCCAGCCTGACAAATAGTAAGTTTTATTTTCTGGCCCTACATTAAATAAGGGCTATGCCAGCAAATTGCCACCTGGGTGACAGTGAAGGAATGGCAAACCCAAGTGGGATAAAAGCTCCCCCCTCCCCCCCCCGAGAATATTCTTCCAAATCTTACTCCAGTGCTGAATTTGACAAATGCTCCTTTCTCTAAAATGGGCCGATCCAAGCTCCCAGAGCCTGAACATCCCTGAACGTTGGCCTTTGGGTTTGAAAGCTAGACCCAAATTTTGCTGCTTTGAATTTTCCAGCTATTACTTTGGCCATTAATCCGTTGCTAACGGAAACCCCTAGCTTCCACTGCTGGATTTTGCAAGAGCAGCTAAGGCAGCCGGCAGCCCCCGCCTTAGTGGGGAACACAAGCAAAGCAGAGGAGCGAGATCTTTGGGTGGCAAAGAGCTCACAGCTTTTTTGGTCTAACTGATAGTGAAATAATGTCATAATTTGAACACAGCAGCATTAATTAGTTTAAAAAAAGGAAGAGAAAATCCCCTTTTTCTTTGCAGCGAGAGGGAAGTCGTCTGAGTGCCGTGTGGACCAAACACCTGTTGCCCCGAGGGGGAGTGAGTTGCCTGAAGATGCAAGAAAAGCGCTTCCCAGAATGGAACATGTTGAAAAGCTAAAAGAAAAAAAAATGGCTGCCGAGATACATGAATATTAAGATGATTATAGTGCTTAATAAAGCGCCGCACGGGGAGAACAATAACCGGTATTGTTGGCAAGCCTGAATTCTGCTTCCCCTTGATTTTTATGGCTCGATAACAATCGCAGTATCTGTTTAATGATCATTGCTCTGCATCTCTCGCAGCCAGGTAGAGCCACACGCATTCCAGACGGGACTTTGATGTCTGTCTTAAAGCACAAACCTGCCAGCTCCACGCAGGCTTCACAGAAATGAGACTCCTTTCGTGTGGAGGTTTGCAGGTGGGAGGTGGGGAGAGCCAGGCACTCTCTTGCAGCTTTGCTCTCTCTGCACGGCTAAGCTTCAAACCGTACCAAGCAAAGAGAAGGTACTTGTTCCCAACAGGCCGGGATTACCTGGGTTTGCATCTGGAGGTGCAACCAGAGGAGCCCCATCCTGCAAGTAGCTGAGCGCTTCCTGTGAGAGGCCAAGTGCCCTTCAACCGCTGTAGATGCCTCATAGGATCTGGCCCACTCTTGTAGCAGCTCTCAGACACCACAGTCCTCATCATCCTCATTGTGGAGAATCCCAAAGGGACATGGTGTCCTTGCAAATCGAGCATCACCCACATCAATTGCTGGCAAGGTGCTTAAGGTGGCCTGCCAGACCCCACAGTGTTAGATTAAAAAAAGAGCCCCTTCGATAGGTAAAATAGCTCCGAGAGATAACAGAGAGGAAGAGAGAGCTGGTGAGATAGCCTGGTAAGCAGCTGCTTCCCCAGCCAAACAATTCATACAAACGAATCCAGTGGATAAACAGAGTGAAGGACAGCAAGGCTAGTAAAACGAGGGAACATGTCATGAGGAGGAGCTAGCTGGAGCAAACCCGTATGGATTCTTTTTAAAAACAGTCTATTTAACTATCTATGCTTCTCAAAAAATGGAGCAGAAGGGCCAGAGTGTGGGCTGGTGTTTTAAAAACGTGCACTAAAAACAAACCCATCAAACTGCGCAGCTACCAACCAAGCAGTAAGTATTGTGCTTCCTTGGGCCCTAAACACAAGTGGCCGAACGGCAGGAGCCGTGGGAAGTCCAGCAGGTTTGGTCGGTGCTGGGGCTTGGCCTGCACTGCCCAGATCAGCTCTGGAACTGAATTGACTCTGCTTAGGGGCTAGGCCTTGTATACAATATGAATTGTGTCCTCTACTTGTTGCAGAAATAAACCTTCACCTCCAACAACCCCTCCTCTCCCCTCTCTCCCCCCCAGTTACTGGAGTGAGCTTCACTCAGCATGTTAACTTGTAGTAGCAATTCTACCCCCTTTGCAATACAAGTTGAGATTCAGGGCCACCCCTCCAGGATGTGGGCCCTTCCCAGGAGCAATGGGACAAAGCCTGATTTAAGCCTCTGTTCCCTCCTTATTCTGGGTGCTCAGGAGCTGGTACAACCCTTGGCATAAAGTACAGCAACCAGGAGTTGCTCTAATCGATGGCACCTCCTGTAGGGCTGCCTATGGGCTGTTCTCAACCTGTGAGAACAGTGGTATGCAGTGGTATGCTACAGGGCCTTCCCTCCCACCTCTGATGTGACCTCCATACTAGGACGTGAGAGGGGGCCTGTGTAGAGCAGACGCCGATTGTTTTACACAGTGCCTGCACTGGCAGAGTTCTTAACTGGTTTGATAAGGGGATGTAACAGCCCCCGTAAGCTGCTGTTGCAGTGTCTAGGGCCTGCAGCATGAGGGAGAAACCCTCCCAAAGTTTTGTAACAGCCCTTTGCATCTAGCTGGAGCACTGCATATTGGGGTCTCTGGCCTCTGCAGCGCAAACATCTCTAGCAAAGATGAGAGTGGATACGGACCACACTGGAAAACTCCATGTACTCCAACTGGCACTAAAGACACACTCTGATTCAACCCCACCAGTTGACACCTGGGCCATCTTTATAGATAGCACACAGTAAGACCCACAGGCCTTTCGGCCTGGAAGAGTCTCCATTTTCAATAAGGACTTTGTTTGCTTATCATAACCACTTGTGTTTCGTGCAAGATGCACCTTGCATAGAAGATTTTACCAAACCTCCGCACAGCTTTTTGTCACCGACAATGGGGCTAATGAGTAACTATGGCTTCCTTTTTGTCATTTAAGGAAGTCAGAGATGAGAGGAAGTTTGAATTGAGCTAGGCACACTACGTGTGAAGACTGGAGACTGATACGGAACGTAATGTGAACCATTCGGATCTATCACTTTTTCAGCCTCTGCATGTCCAGGCTTCATGGAACCATGCCAATATCATTAAGCCATAGACGCAAAGTGCTAATGATCTTAAATTATCTTTTATTGAAAACCAAAGGAGTGGAGGGGAGTGCTGCTGTAACCCAAATGTGAACTCTAGAGGGCCCTGTGTAACTAGCAACGGTCTGGGTCAATACACTGGTGGACTCTTGTTCTTTGACTTTTTTTCTGAAGCCATACTGGTAATCCATGTATAACAAATCTTCAGGCTTCCACTGAGAAATGTTTGCATTGTTGCGTTTGAACCAAACTCCTGCCAATAGCTTACAGCACACACTTAATTTTCTTTAATATTTTTCCCTTACAAATTTATAATTTAATAAAAACATTTACCATTGTGACGGGTTGGATCACAGAAACCCCCTTGGGAATTGACAACTGATGTGCCAAGACTACTTCTGCCCCTGCTTTCCCTGCCAGCTTGAGACTCCAGCACCCTGTCTTGTTGAGCCAGACATGCCAGTCTGCTCCAACACAGACCCAGGGTCTGAACCACATGCCCCAAAGCTGCAGACTTAACTGAAAACAGCTTACAGAAGTGTTCCTGTCTTTAACACTCAGATGCCCAACTGCCAATGGGGTCCAAACCCCAAATAAATCCCTTTTACCCTGTATAAAGCTTATACAGGGTAAACTCATAAATTGTTCACCCTCTATAACACTGATAGAGAGATATGCACAGCTATTTGGGTATTAATATGTACTCTGGGTTAATTAATAAATAAAAAGTGATTTTATTAAATACAGAAAGTAAGATTTAAGTGGTTCCAAGTAGTAACAGACAGAACAAAGTGAATTACCAAGCAAAATAAAATAAAACATGCAAATCTAAGCTTAATACAGAAATAAACTGAATACAGATAAAATCTCACCCTTAGAGGAATTCCAGTAAGCTTCCTTTTACAGACTAGTCTCCTTCTAGTCTGGGTCCAGCAATCACTCACACCCTCTGCAGTTACTGTCCTTTGTTCCAGTTTCTTTCAGGTAGCCTTAGGGGTGGAGAGGCTATCTCTTTAGCCAGCAGAAGACCAAATGGAGGGGTCTCCCAGGGGTATAAGTAGACTTTCTCTTGTGGGTGGAGACCCCCTCCTCTCTCCTATGCAAAGTCCAGCTCCAAGATGGAGTTTTGGAGTCATATGGCAAGTCACATGTCCATGTATGACTGAGTTTCTTACCAGCCAAGCCACATTCCTGGGAAAGCGCCGATGTGGATTGGGGTCTTTGAGTTCATTGTTGTCTTGAGTGGTTCTTGATTGGGCACTTAATTTGCACATTCCTTTCTCAATAGAAATCAAGCAAGTATACAGCCAATATTCCTAACATCAAGTACAAAAATGATACATGCATACAAACAGGAGGAATGTATTCAGTAGATCGTAACCTTTACATAGATATGTTACATGGCATATGTAGCATAAAACATATTCCAGTTATATCATATATACATTCATAAGCATATTCTCATGAAGCCTTACAGGGTACACCGTCACAACCATAATTTTTGTATTGAAATGAAAACAATTTGTTTGGGTGGCAGCATCTCCTCACTCCCACTCCTTGAAATCCCCCCACCCTCATTGTCATGGAATGTAGCTACAACTCTCTCTCTCTCTCTCTCTCTCTCTCATTGAGCTTGGTTTGACTCTATTGGGACAGAGCTGAGGTTCTTGTTCTGATGTGAGCTGCAAATATTGTGTTATCTGAGAATAGCAGCTTTAGCTCTGAATTCCCTGGGTTTCTAATATTTGTTTCTCTGTTAGCTCTTGCAAAGTATTTTATGCTTATCTTACTAGTACACATTGGCAATGTTAATGCTAATGTAATAAAATGTATTGTCTGGGGACATTAAAAGCAACATTTCGGAGAGGAAGGATGGCTTACCAGGAAGGCAGAGAATTAGGATCTGGGAATTGTGGGTTCAAGTACTGGCTCTGGAACACTCTTCCCATATAAGTTTGGACAAGTCACTAAGGCCTGGTCTATATCACAAAGTTTGGTCAACATAGGTTGCCTTGTGTTGACCTATTTGTGCATGTGTCTATACTCAGAGTTGTCTCTGACCAACATAAGCACCACAATACAGTAAGACCATCACTCTGAATGGTGTAGAGCCATTGCTGACCCAGTGAGTGTGTACACACTAGATGAACTGTGTTGACCCTAGCAGTCCTCCAGCAGCTGTCCCACAATCCCACTGTCCCTGTGACAGTGACTGCTCTGAATGCAATTTTAAACTCTATTGCTCAGGGGTCAGAGAAACTGAAAGCCCACCCTCATCCCCTTTAAAACTCCTTGCACATTTTTGAAAAGCCTTTTCCTGATTGCCCACCTTGGCAAGCACACTTAGCAGCTCTCCGTTGTTGTGTGCAAATGCCCAGAGGACCACATCAGCACCGTGCACATGGACTCATAGTAAATGTGCTCTGGCCTAGAGTAGACAGGAGATATTGGAGCTCCTGGGCCTGTGAGGAGTAAAGGCTGTGCTGGTACAGCTACAGGCCCGCTGTAGAAATGTGGACATCTACAAGCAGATTGCATGGAGGATGCAGGAGAAGGAGTACGACAGGGACTAGTAGCAGCGCTGTGTGAAAGCAAAGGAACTGTGTCAGAAGGCCAGGGAGGCCAACAGTCAATCCAGTGCCAAGCTGCAGACATGCAGCTTTTACAAACAGATGCATGCCATACTTGGTGGAGATCCCACCACCACCCTACATACCTCTGTGGACCTCTGAGGAGCCCAAGGCACAGACCCCTGGAGTGAACACCAAGGATGAGGAGGAGGAGGAAGAGGAAAAGGATGGAGGACATGTGACTGGAGGTGGGGGGGAGGGGGAGTCCAGCTATGAAACAAGCTAGGACCTGTTTGAGACCCCCCACAGTCCAGTCATTCCCGGCAGTTGAGCATGGGTGAGCCTGATGCAGGGGAAGGAGCCTTGGGTAAGCATGTAAATGTATTCCTCATTATAGTGATAATGCCCCCAACTTAACAGGACACACCTATTGACTTATCATTAATTTATTTGTATTCCAAGAGATGGAGGCACAACAAACAAAGGTACAGCTGGCATCTGCTTGTCATTCCTCTGTAAAGTAAGGCAGGGGTAGCCAGGCAGAGCAGTTTGTTTATGTGCACAGGGATGTCCCTTGAATTCTCCTGAGAGATCTCAATGAAACTTTCATGGGGGTACTCTGCAATCCTCTCCCACACGTTTCTAGGGTGGGCAGCCTTATTTCTTCTACTGCAGTAGGACATTTCCCCACATCAGTCATTAATAATTTTGGTAGGCACTATTGCAGTAAACAAGTTAGTGGCATACAGACCCGGGCAGCTTCAGGTCACCAGGAGCAGCTGTGCTCTCTGTGCCTTTGTTACCCTCAGGCGTGAGCTATCAGCTAAAATCACTACCGCCTATGGAATAAAGTGCCCGTATTCCAGGCCATTGCCCTAAACTCATGGTTTCATGCTCCCCAGCAATTCCGTCCTCATTTCTCTTACCTCTGGCAGGCCATACTCACCATGGCTGGTGCTGTGCGTGGTGCCGTGCACAAGCCCTCTGAAGTAGAAGTGACAATACGCGTGTCTTGTTTAAAACTTTAGGGGAGCCAGGGACTGGAGTTCTGAATCTTAACTTTCCCTTTCCATTGTGACTATACTGCCAATGGTACCTCTGTGTGTTTTATCTGCAGCTGCTGCCATTGCAGAGAACAGCCTAGCAGCATATGGACCTACGCGGCTGTGGGATACCAGCAGCGGTTGTGATCTCTGTACCATTGTTACCCTCAGGAGTGAGATATCAGCTACATTCACCACTGCCTGTGGAAAATAGTGCCAATATTCAGTGCCATTGCCCTGTACTTGTACTCATGGAAACAGGAACTGAACTTTTATAGCTTCATGCAACAGAACCTCTTCCCCTCGTCCTGGGCTGGCCATACCCACCAGGGCTGGAGGTGGAGAGCAGTGCTGTACAAAGGTGCTCCAAAACTGAAGAGTCAGTAAGCATTTCATATTAGTATTTATGGGAATAAGGGAAGGGAATTTTAAAACTTCTCTTTCCCTTTCCGTTGTGCCTGTAAATCCAATGATACATGTCTGGTTTTATCAGCAGCTACTGGTGTGGCAGCCTGAAGGGTTGTCCCCTCCAGGCCCGCAGAATACCTGACTTTGATGAGGAGAAGAAAGAAGAGGACAAGGGAGGACATGTTCTGCGAGATCCTACAAGCCAGCGCTACAACGGAACAAAGCCAGTGAACACAGGCCCAGGAGTCCCAGCAGGACAAAGAGAGGGAAATGAACCAGGCATAGTGAGTTTTCTCAGGCAGCAAGCCCAAATGCTGCAGACTATGGTTGACCTACAGGTCCAAAAATCCCAGACTCTCCACTCTTTGCAGTCCTTGGAGAATGAGAACTCCATGGTCACTGCTCCCTATGCCCCCAACATACCATAGGACATCACAGGATGCATCCTTACCCCTACCACTCCACACTAGGGACAGCAAGGAAAACCACAACTTCATGTACACTGACCTGTGAGAACCATGATTGGTGCATATGTAGCCACAACAAGACACAGTTGTGCACTCAGGTGAACACATAGCTTTATTTCTTTTCTCTTTTTAAATTTTCACCACATTATATTATGTAAAAAATATGTATAATGTTTTTTGGTAGAAATGTATTGATTTTCAGTTGAGGAAAACCAAAACCTTCTGGGGTTTTGGTTTTTCAACAAAAACCTGAAAAATTTAGTCAAAAACCAGATGATAAATCCATTTTTTGCCCCCCCCCCCAATTAAATAAACCCCAACCCAACCCAAACCAAAATTATAAGGAACACATTAATAAAAGATTTCAAGCAGCTCTATTGTAGGGTTTTAATGTTATAGCCATAGCTTAGAGCAATGGTCACCAACCTTTTTCGCCTGGCAGGTGCCGGATGACGAACCACCGAGGACCGTAGCCAGCGGAGGAGCATCCGCCAAAATGCCGCTGAGAACCGGCGTCATCAAGAGGCGTCGCTGCCGAAATGCCGCCAAAAATCATCTGCTGGCCAGTACACGGGCACACATAAATGCCCCGCGGGCACCGCATTGGGGACCACTGGCTTAGAGCTATGGACTAAAATCTCTGGAGCAGGGAATATGCCTTACTCTGTGGTCCTAATTCTCAATGACAATGAGGACTTTTTATGCTACTTAACAATCAGTAATAAAGAAACTGCAGTCCTTCAAACTACAGTGAAATAGGAGAATTCTGAAAATATCATGGATAGATCACATAACCAACACAAAAGTACTAAAGATGACTGGAACTCAACAAACGCTAGTCAAAGAGCTTATGAAAAGCAAGATTCGATTTGTAGGGCACATTTTAAGAGGTGCAGCAAGCAATGCCTGTTTAGGGGCACTGGCAGGAAAGAACATAAAAAAGATGTGGTATCCTGGGTGGATCAAAGGCTTATTAATGCACAAAAAGATTAGCCGAGGATTGTTCAGAATGGGCTACCATGGTTGCAAACCTCCAGTAATGGAGATACCACATAAGAAGAAGAAGAAAGGGGTCTTAAAGTGGGTAGAAAAAGCTCTATGAAGAAATCCCCATGCAGGGCACTTCTGCAGCCTGTTTAGAATTGAGGTGCAAGTTCCACCCTGGCATAGTGTGTGGATCAGGGGCGGGGTGGTGTGTCAGGGTGTGGCCAGAGTTCTCTGTGGCTGTCCTCTCCTTCCCAGTGGGAAGCAGAACATCAATTGCAGCAGTTCTGGGGCACAGACAGAGCCTTGCTCAGCCCCAGATTATGGAGAGTGTAAAGGTGGCATAGGGCCACCCTTGCCCCCAGATTCCCTGCTCCAAGCTCACAGGCGAAATACCTGACAGCCAGGCCCTCTGTTTGTAGAGCGCCATATATATATTTATGGTGCAATACTTTTAATAAATAATAAATATCAAACAAAATCAATAATGCAACGCTAACAATAAACGCAGAGGCCATTGTTCTGCCTGGCGCAGCAGCCAGTGCCCGATGCAGATGAAGAGGGAAAAACTCAGAATATGCCAAGCAGATTGTGCAATACGGAGCAGGAGGGTGTGGGAAGGTCCTGCCTGACCTCTGCAGCAACCAGCTTATGCCTTGAAGCAGAAGATTTCATTGCCCTTTGTTGTTATCTCCGCTTGCATCGGTACACAATGTTACAGTCAGAAAATTATCCAGCCCTTGACAATAAAATGTTTAAAAAGCAAAGCAGTTCCAGTCTTTAGGAGCTCAGTGTGATCCAAATGCACACCGTGTGCAGGGATATTGTGGCAGACAGCAATTTCAGTTCATACCGTGGTGACCTGCAAAAGGGAAGCAGGGGGAGGGGGAAGAAACAACAAAAAAAGACTGACCCGATATCACCCATGCTAGAAAGATTTAATTAGTCCGTTTAAATGTTCGAAACAGTGCCACAGCAGGGAATCTGTCTGTTTTGGTTCAGGATCTCCCTGCCAGCTAGGCTGTGGAAGTGCCAACAGTAATCTGTGGGCTGGTCTAAACTATACAATACTGTTTAGCTGGGAACTTTTTTTTTTTTTTAACATCAGACCCCTATGGACTGGAATGCCCTTCCCTGGGTCAGGTTAACCTCTACCTTTACTGAGCTGACATCCTGGCTGGCAGGTTTGGTCAGTCACGACTCATTCTAGCTGGAGGACGGTAAAGTTCCAGCACATCTAAAGAATTAGAGCCTCCTCCTGCATCCATTCCAGCAGATGGAAGCTTTGCCACTGACATTCATGGAGATCAGAGTCAGGCTGTGGAAAACTTTTCTGCGCTCTAACCTAGGCGTGATCTGTGAGTGTCCTCCAGTCGGTGTTTGTCACACATCCTGCTCCGTGTCCCATCCACAGAGGAAGTGAGTCTGTTACAGCTCTCAGCTTTGGAGTCGGAGGCGTTAGCCCTGTTGTTGGTTAAAATAAGAGTTGTCACATGGTCTCTTAGACTAACAAACAGCACTGTGCTGCTAAGACCGTGGGGAGCAATATTTCAGGGTCAGCGAAAAGGGCATGTCTCGTAGGAGGGCCTACTGTGAAAACAATGGGGAAAAAAATCTAACTAGTATAATGGAGGGAGAAGGAGCTGAAAAGCTGGATGTGGTTTCATTCTGATCAGGTAGACTGTCCAAGGCAGAAATTCACATATAGTGAACCCGATTACTCCAGGAGGATCTTAAATCCCATTCCTCTAGGTGATGACAACTAGAAGTCCAATATGTGCCTGAATGGGCAGGTCTGAAAAGGCCTCTTTGATAACCCACAGCGTGCAAAGCCTTGTCCACGATAAATGAGTCCCCATTCCAGATCTTGATACTAAAGACATCCTGGAAACTTGAAGCTGCATAGAGAACTCAGGGCCTATCTATCTAGGTGTTTATATTGTACCCATCAGTGTCATATCTGAGCACCTAGCCCAACAGTGAGATCTGAACCAAGCTAAAGGGTCAGCCTTGCTTGGTGTAGGTTGAGATAGTTGATATACACCTCTACCTCGATATAACGCTGTCCTCAGGAGCCAAAAAATCTTACCACATTATATCGAACTTGCTTTGATCCGCCAGCGTGCGCAGCTTTCCCCCCCCCCCCCGCAGAGCTCTGCTTTACCATGTTATATTCAAATTTGTGTTATATCGGGTCGCGTTATATTGGGGTAGAGGTGTACCCTTAATATGGCTGGTCCTTGAAAAGGACGTAGCAGTGCTAGATATTCCACCACCCTGTGCTTTCCTCCATACCCAGACTGCTCAGAACAGCACTCCAAGATTAGGAGGATATGTACTGCATAGAGAGCTAGAGAAGGCCTCAAATCAGAAAGAGAGCAGAAACTCGGTCCCCCTGTGAGGTAACATCTTCCTCCCTCACCCTTACCTCAGACTCCATGGAACATCCTCCAGGAAGTGGGGATTCCATGTGCTGGGGAGGGTTTGGGTTGGAGGAGAGCCCTCTAATTGCCTTTCAGGGGTTTTATCATAAATTCTGACCCAGTGATTTCAATGGAGTTACTCTGGGTTTACACAAGTGTCACTGAGAGCAGGATTTGGCCTTAATTGTTACTGTCGAAGTGATAAACATCCATTCTTGGCAAGTGCCTCTGTTATAAAAACATTGTCCTAGCCAAGAACTTTACCAACAAGTTTGGATGAACATGAATTCCATTCGGCAGGAGTTGTAAGTACAGCCACTGCCTTAATTACATTTATCGAGGCATGAGATATAACTCTCAGATGCCAGAAAAAAAAGAACACTCTTAGAACATTAAAAAAAAAGTCAGACAGAGGGGGGGGAAAACAACTTTACTATAAAGAGTCATTACAAAAAAAAATACGTCTCATTATCCTAAAGTCTCAAAAAAAACCCCAAACCATTCCTATGCACAAAATTATCTGCTAACACACAGACATGCTTATGAATATGACTGTAGCGTGTGCCTCTGCTTGCAGTCAACATGACCTTTGCCTTCCATTGCTGACATGACACTGGCATGTCACTGCTGATTTATAAACACAACTGGGTTTTTAATCGTCAGGCCTAAATTCAGTGCCACAGATCCCAGCAGGCAATGTAGCTATGTTTATCTGTAAATACTGGTTGCTGTACTTTCCTAGATGGAGGCAAGTATAGTAGACTATTGTTTATTTTTACTACCCTGAAGTAAGAGGAAATGGGGTTTAACATCAGTCATAATCATACCCTAGGTGGCTGGAGGGCTGTTTCAAACTAGATCAAAATGCAAGCCGTTTTCAGCAGTGAAAGGTTCTTGGTTATAATAAAGGACTCTGCTTGGGACTGAGGAAACAAAAGAAATTGTGAAATGGGAAATCCTGCAGCAAGACAGGAATGAGCTGGATCTGGGTTCAGATTTCACACATCCCAAAAGTTTGGGCAGGGGGGATTTGCATCAGGGTTGTTTTGTCCCAGATTCCTGGGAGGGCCTTATAAATCAAGGTCCTGAAACTCAGTAATGAGGTACATTGCTGTGAACTTGATTGATCATATATGGACTGTCAGAGAATTTGCATGGAACTGACTAAATTCCCCAAACCCTATGGAGTATGTATAGGCAATTCTCCATGTAAACCCCAGGATGTATTATGTGGGGATTCAAATAAATTTTGATTACTTCAAAGTCCTGGTCAGGAATATAGAGGAGGTATCCTCAGGACATTGCAAGGCCCCTCTACTTTTTTTCTTCTATTGTTTTTCCATGCTTTTATACCTCTGTTTAACTTGATTCTGGCCAGGAATGGAAGCAGAAATGCTGAAACATCACAAGAGATGCAGTTTCTATCTGATTTCCAGAGTGGACAGAAGCAGGAAAAATCATCTATCATGCGAGAGCCAAGATGCATTTTTAAACCATGACATCAGCCTTCCGTTTAAGGACCATCACACCATCACCTGTCAGCACAGAGAGAAGCTATGGTTTATCCGGCAGCAGAAGTTCCGCTGTAGGCGATATACTGATAATCAGCATGGATGAAGAAAGCAGCAAAGACAGGGTTTCTATGAGCTGGTTTAAAAAGAAGCATGGGGAGAAATATTAATAGGGTAGCAGGTTTAAAACAAACAAAAGGAAGTATTTTTTTCATACAACACACAGTCAACCTGTGGGACTCTTTGCCAGAAGATGTGACGGCCAAGACTATAACAGGGTTCAAAAAAGAACTAAATAAGTTCCTGGAGGTTAGGTCCATCAATGGCTATTAGCCAGGATGGGTGTGGATGGTGTCCCTAGCCCCTGTTTGCCAGAAGTTGGGAATGGGCGACAGGAGATGGATCACTTGATCATTACCTGTTCTGTTCATTCCCTCTGGGGCACCTGGCATTGGCCATCGTCGGAAGATAGGATACTGGGCTAGATGGACCTTTGGTCTGACTCAGTATGGTCACTCTTATGTTCTTATATAACTAGGAAATATTTCTTGATCATCACTGAGCCATTTAAAAGGGTTTTAAAGGGATTTAGATTAAGTAAATGACTGTAAACTATAAAAAAATAAAGACGGTTATATATTGCAAATTTTTTGTGTGCAGATGAGTAAGAAGCTCAAAGATGGACACTGGCCAGTATGGTTTTATTTTGGCTGGGGAAGAAGGAGATGGCATTGGGGAAACAGAAAGCGAGAATGTGGGAGAAAATGTTATATCGCTTGGTTATTAGCTTGAGCATGTTGCATATGAAGGGGGTTGATCCTGCTTCAGGGTTTTCCATTGACTCCAGGGTGAACAGCATCAAGCCCCACTATATACTGCCTCAACTTACATTCCTTGCATACTGTGGGCTTCACTGGGAATTTTTACTGCAGAAGGCATATAGGACAGGATGTGGCCCCAAAAAGACCAATATGGAACTTTCCCCTTTCTTCGTTTTCTTTATGGGTCTTTAAGATACACAGTAAAACCTGGGCATCCTAACACAAGAGAATCAAACCTGCAATAAGTCGGCAATACACGTTTTTTTCATTTTTACAAATGAAGCTATCTTTTAAATGCCCATGAGACCCCAGTTAAGGGGTGAGTAGAAAATCATTTGCAACATCAAAATACATTGCTAGGCAGTGATAACAAACAAATGCTAGTGGAATTAATTCCTTGTCATGCTGAGCACTGCAAGGTCACACAAGTCATTCCCACACTAAAATCGAAAACTATGACATAAAAAGTAGTGCCGAAAACAGTGGGACAGACTCTGCCCTCCTGCAGGAGCAAATCAGGAGACGTGTCCCTGGAATCAATGACATGACACCAGTATAAGGGAGAGGGGAATCAGGCCCACTGTTTAGATGAGGAAACCTCCTTATCAGAGAGAATGGAATTCTTAGGGAGATTGCCATCCAGTGATTCCATATTAACAAGAGTTTCCCATAAAGAATGAAGTTTCAAATCTAAACGTTTTCTAACATTGTAACATTCCCAGAAAATATATTTGGCACTAGCAAGCAGGCGCTTAAGCTTTGCCAGCTGGATAATAACAGCAGTAACTGCATCAGTCTGAGAAAAGCCTTAAAGCATCATTGTCTCATTTGTCTGGCTTGTGCCAAATCCCCAACATATATATAATATGAATGTGAGTCAACAATGCGATGCCGTTGTGAGAAAGGCTAATATCATTCTGCACTGTATTAGCAGGAGTGTTGAATGTAAGACATGGGAGGTAATTGTCCCGCTCTGCTTAGCAGTGGTGAGGCCCCAGCTGGAGTACGGTATCTAGTTCTGGGTGTCATACATCAGGAAAGATGTGGACAAATTGGAGAGGCCAGAAGAGAGCAACAAGAATGATAAAAGGTTTAGAAACTTTCACCTATGAGGAAAGGTTAAAAAACTAGGCATGTTTAGTCTCGAGTAAAGAAGACTGAGAGGGCACCTGATCAGAGTCTTCAAATATATTAAGGGCTGTTATAAAGAGGACGGGTAATCAATTGTTTTCCCTGCCTACAGAAGGCAGGACAAGAAGTAATGGACTTAATCTGCAGCAAGGGAGATTTAGGTTACGTATTAGGAAAAACTTTCTAACTATAAGGGTAGTTAAGCTCTGGAACAGGCTTCCGAGGGAGATTGTGGAATCCCCATCCTTGGAAGTTTTTAAGAACAGGTTGGACAAAAAATAACACCTGTCAGGGATGGTCCATGTTTACTAGGTCCTGCCTCAGCACAGGGGGCTGGATTTGGAGACCTCTCAAGGTTTCTTCCAGACCTACTTTTCTATGAGTCTATATAGGGAAACCAGTAAAACACAGCTATTATCTTCTCATTACAAGGATCCTTTCCCTAGCCCAGCACATTTGCCCTCATAATTTGGCCTGTGGTGGCAAGATGATTAGTGTAGGGAAATCTGGGTCTTATTTTTGACTATTTCCCTGATTTGTTGCATGATCATAGGCAAACTATTTAATGAATCTGTGCCGGACACACCCCATTAGCACAATGGGGATAACAAGTCTTCCAGATTTAGGATACTTATCTAGTGTGTCAAAATCCCTTGACAGAAGGATATTTTATACAAGAAGTGCAACGGATCCCAAATCCAGCCCTGATTTAAGTGTCTCCTGAGCTGTATTTACAATCAATAGGTTTTCCTGGATGGTTTCCACTGTGAGCTAAACTCTACTTAGAAAATGCCCGTAAGTATTCGTCTGGGTCTCCAACTGCATAATAAGTGCATTCATTTGCTGATAGCAGGGGGCCCAATTCTGCTGTCATAAAATCACCAGATGTTTTGTCTTTATCTTCAGTGGTTTCAAGTTCAAGCTTATTGTCAACAAAGAAGCTGCACCATTTTTGCTTCCACAACAAGAAGTAGCATGACTAAACATTTCTAGCAGTAGCAATGGGACAGGAGGAGAAACAAGAAACTGCCGCACTCTGCATACCCTTAGCTGCTCCTTTGCTCTTTGCCCAGGTCAGACCTGAAAAACGGTTCAAGTGAATTTGAATGCTGGCTGGGCTGCTCAGAAGATTTAGGTTTGTGCGGCGGGATGCAGATGAGATCCCCAAAGCTCTCAGGGGTGGATGCATGATGGAATAGCCGACAAAAGTCATCAGGCTTGCAAGCAAACTCGGTGATATCCATGAGGCAGGCAACCCCGGGGATCTGAATGCAGCAGAGAATAGCTCAGCAGGCAAGCTGAGCGCAAACAAACAAACAAAGCAAACGCAGTCCAAAAAAGCAAGATATCAGCGTTCTGTGCAAAACGCACAGTGGCCACTCTGCTGACTTGTTGTAATCACTGCTCTGCAGTCCAGAGAAACTGGCTCACCGAGAGCTTCCATCCTTTCTTCTCCCTGCTCCCACCTGTTTTAAAGAGTACAGTCAATGGTGACATCCTTGCCCGACATCCTCCATGTGGCAGTGAAACCAGAATGGTACATTTTGGCAGCAGTGCAGGCTTCCCCACAATGCACCACAGCCCAGTTCTGGAGGAACTGCTTACAGGGCAGTTCATTCTCCAAGCCTGATCCGGCTTTGGCCTCCCTCCTGGGTGCAAGTTCGTGCCACGGGTAGAAGGTGTTTTGGGGATGTGGCTGTCTGTCCCCTAGGAACAGCTCTGCTCTTGTCTACATGGGAAAGTTGCACCTTTTGGACTTGGCTTTTAAACTAACATAGTTAAAAATCCTCGTGTAGTGGCTCTTCCTTCAGTTTAAGAGTGACTTCTTTCAGGTTAACTTAATCCTGTTTGCAGTTGACTTAATCTGAACCAAAAAAAGGCTACCATTAAACCAAAATAAGAGTGTCCACACAGGAGTTTGCACTGGTTTAATTCTATCCATTTACATTTACATCTTTGGTTATATCAGTGCCACTATGGCTGGGTCTACACTATGGCCTGGTCTACACTGCAGGGTTAGGTCAATGTAAGCTGCCTTGCATCAACCTAGCTGTAGAAGTGTCTTTGGTTAAATTTGGCTCCCGCTGATGTAACTGTTTCTCTAGGCCGATTTAGTAACACCACCTCCCCAAGGAGCATAGGGTCCTAGTCGATGTAATTATGTCAATGCAATGTCAGTGTAGACATTGTATTGCTTACATTGACTGTTACTGGCTCTCAGGAGCCATCCTGCAATGCCCCCACACTGACCGTATAACTGATACAAGCACTCCTGGGGAGGACACACACTGCCAACACAAAGAATCAAGTGTGCGCACACACAAGAAACTTAATGACGGAGGTGGCTGTACACCGATGTAATTTTGTGGAGTAGAAATGGCCTTCAAAGTTAACTACCTTGCTTGGCTTAACTAATTTGCTCAGGGCTGTGAAATTTCATGTTCCGTGCAACATAGGTTAAGCCAATGGAAACCCCAGTTTAGACAATGCTATGTCAACAGAAAAATTCTTCCATTGACCTAGCTACCACCTCTTGGAGAGGTGGGTTTACTACAGAGATGGAAGAACCCCTTCTGACACTGTAGGGCATGTCTACACTTCAGGGCTACAGTGGTGCAGCTGTGTCACTGCAGCTTTTGTGGCCTTAGGCCCAGATGCTCAAAGGTATTTAGACAACTGACTCCCATTGAAACCAACGGCAACTAGGCGCCTAAAAACCTTTGAGGGTCTGGGCCTTTGTACTTCTTACTAGGAAACAGAATTAAGCCAGGTCTGCACTAAAAATTTGGGCCAACCAGCTATGTTGCTCAGGGGTGTGACAAATCTACAGTCCTGAATGACATGGTTAAGCTGACCAACTCCTTTGGTGTAGGCAGAGCTAGGTTGATAGAAGAATTCTTCCGTTGACCTAGCTACCGCCTCTCGGGGAGGTGGGTTACTTACAGCCAGAGGCATATTAAGATTTATTGGGGTCCTGGGCACAAAGAACATTTGGGCCCCCCACCTCATTAAAAACCCAAGCCTGCCCACTTTTTAACATGGGAGTAGTTTGGAGTCAGGGGGCCGCATTGACCTCCCAAACTGCAAGCGTTGGGCAGGCCTGGAGTGGTGCTGGCAGGGTTTGTGCTTCGCAGCCAGGGAGCTGATAAAGTGATCAGCGCCCCTGCCCCAAAGAGCAGCCCCTGCCAGTGAACCATCCTCTTCCCAGTGGGGGAGCTGAGGAGGGCCGTAGCTCCCCCTCGCCATGAAGCCCTGCCTGCTGCTCCTCCTCTTCCCCACAAGGCCCCACCTCCTGGCCAAGCCAGAAGCCAGAGCCACCCAGGGAGCCCTGGACACTGTGGGGAGCCCCGGATTCTTCACCTGCCCTGGGCGGCATGCCCCAGGAGGCAGGCACATGGATCAGGGGCTGCTCTCAAGCACCTTGGCCCTCCCCCCAGGGCAGGTGGAGGATCTGGGGCTCTGCACAGTAGTCCAGGCTCCCTGGGAGGTTCTTACAATGGCTCAGCTCTGGCTTCTGGCCTGGTCAGGGGGTGGGGTCTTGGGGGGAAGAGGAGGAGCAGGGGATGGGGCCACAGAGAGTGGTGGGGCCTCATGCCTCCCCACTTCCACCAAGGTTCTAGTTCTCTTGCCAGAGGCCCCCAAATTGGCTGGGGCCCCTGGGCCTGAGCCCTATGTGTCAGTGCGTTAATCCACCACTGCTTACAGAGATGGAAGAGCCCTTCCTGTTGCTGTAGTAAGTGTCTACACTGAAGCACTACTGCTGCAGCAGTGCCGTTGTAGCAGTTTCAATGTAGTCATAGCCAATTTACAAGTAGCGATGTGCCCTTTGACAGGATGTCAGATTCTAAGCTCCAGCAAAGTGATGCAGAGTTATTTCTGATGATTCCCCAGACCAGGGAGCCCTATTATCTCCTATCCAGAGATTTAAAAAAGACTTGAGCCTCTTTCTGAGGTAGAGAAATCAGAGACAGGGACAGAGGTGCCCTGCAGAGAAAACCCTGGGAAGAAACCAAATTCAGGAGAAAACTTGGGCTGGGCTTTTATGTGCTTTATTGATTTAAGATGACAAGACAAACCCCATGAAGAAGATGAGTTTGGACACTAACCCAGTGTGTCTGTGTGCATAAGGCCTGGTATACACTGGTGGTGGTGGAAATCGATCTAAGTTATGCAACTTCTGCTACGTGAATAACATAGCTGAAGTCGATGTACTTAGATCTACTTATCGCGGTGTCTTCACTGTGGTAAGTTGACTGCTGATGCTCCCCCGTCGACTCCACCTGCACCTCCCGCTCCGGTGAGGTATCAGAGTCGATGGGAGAGCACTTGGCAGTCGATTTGTCGCATCTTCAATAGACATGATAAATCGACCCCTGCTGGTTTGATCATTCCGGAGGTAAGTGTAGACATGCCCTAAGAGTGGGGTGGGCATTCTGCCCATTCAAAGGTCTGAATTGCAACATTTACATCTCTATTCAGAGGCAAACTTCCCCAAAGGTTGAGAGTATTTTTGGTTTAAGCCTAAGTTTTAAAAAGTGACCGGTGATTTGGGGTGTTGCAGTTTTTGGGGTGCCCAATTCAAGACATCTTGAAGGGTTCTGATTGTCAGAGAGTGGGCGCTCAGCACTTTCTGGAAATCAGGCCTTTTCCCAGTCCCAAGGGTGGAACAAAAATTGGAGGCACCCAAAATCACTAGGAACTTTTGAAAATTTGGCCTTAGTCCACACTAGAGACGAGGTGGTATTTTCAAAAGGACCTAAAGCGATTTATGATCACAAGTCCCTCGGAATTTGGTGCTTTTGAAAATCTCATCTAGGGAGCTGTGCAGTTTGGGTGTAGGTCTGGATCCCAAGGGTGTTTCAGTCTGGGCTTTGGTTCAGGCCCATGTCTTTGCGTGAGTGCCTGGAGGCAGACAGGAGTTCTGTAATATAGAGTGCTGGACAACGTGGAGCCAGCTAGCAGCAATTCTTATCTTAGAATTTGGAGGAGAAAACAGGGAATTTCCACATGTAGAAAAACGTTCCTTTAAACTATGACTATGTAAAAATAGAAACCCACAAGCGATAAGATCTCTCCTGCTGGAGAATGATACAGGGTGTTTGTTTCTTTAATTGCATTCAGCACTTATGAAAGTTACCAGCCCGATGATCAGTGGAAACTAAAATCATTTGCTGCTTTACAGTACACGCAGTGGCAGCTTCCTTCATATGTTGCCCCAGCAATGTACCTCAGCCCTGTTGATAAAGGACAACCTCTAGAGCTGCAAAGGTTGTTCATTCTCCTTGGGCATTTGATCTCTGGCTGCTCAGCTATGATTGCCAACAAAGATACTAACTAGCATCAGTTGTGGTGGTGTGTTTTGTGCTGTGGACACTTGCCCATTTAAAATTGGATCAAGATTATCCAGCTGATGCAATGAACCCACCATGGGTCAATGGGGTTAGAACCTACAAACTGTAGCTCAAAACACAGGCCTCTGCTACTTGCTTTAAAGGAGTAACCCACTCCGTAGGTAGCAGTAGTACGCTGTTACTCTCTGTGTGGGCCAGCCACTAGATGGGGCCATGACACACTTAGGGCATGCCTACAGTTATCTCCGCAGCGATCAGTACAGCGGGGGTTGATTTATCGCGTCTAGTGAAGACGCAATGAATCGACCGATGAGCACTCTCCCATCGACTCCGGTACTCCACCAGAGCGAGAAGCGTAGGTGGAGTCGATGGGGGAGCGATAGCAGTTGACCTACCACAGTGAAGACACCGCGGTAAGTAGATCTAAGTACATCGACTTCAGCTACGGTATTCATGTAGCTGAAGTGGCGTAACTTAGATCGATCCCCCCCCCCACAGTGTAGACCAGGCCTTAGGCATCATCTTGTATTGATTTCACATAAGCCACCAAAGCAGACCTGGGCCATGGTGAAGAAATGACCTTAAGATGCAGTGCAGTTTAAATGTGATACAATGAGGATCACAAACAGACAAAGAAACAAGGGTGATAGTAATGAGATAACATGGTAACTCAGTAAGTCACCTTTCTGGGTTTGGGGATCTTACTGCCACCCCATCTCATCTACACACATACTTCTTGTAGACTTCCTGGCAGGTCTGAGTTTTCAAGAGGGATTTGATTGGGGAGAGGGCGGTGGTTTGATGAACAGGTTTGGGGTGGGGGATTCCAGGGTAAGAAGCAGCATGTCTTCCATGAAAGACAGAAATGTTTGTAGGAGAAGGAGACATAAGGGAACACAAGAATTGTTAGACAGGATCAGACCCAAGGCCCAATTGATTCAGTATACAGGCGAGTTTCATCTTACGCACATTTAACATGCGCGAATTCAGCTTTGTGCTGTCGGCAAAAACAAAAAAACAAAAAAAAAAGAAGAGAAAAATAACAATTTAAATACTGTACCTGTAGTGCGGGCAATTCTGCCCGCCATTACGCTCAATGTAATTTTGACTATACGCAATTTTTGCTTTACGCACTGACAGCGGAACATAACCCCAGCGTAAGATGAGACTCGTCTGTACCATCTTCCACAGTGGCCAACCCCAGATGCTTCAGATGAAGAACCCCACAGTAGGTAGATGTGCGGTAATCTGCCTGCTCACCTCATTGGTCTCATTTTAACCTCTGCTAATTAGAGATTGGCTTAAATCCCAATCCATGAAGTTTAATAACCCTTCCAGATTTTTTTTGTTAGCAACAACAATTCTAACTCTGGATATTCTTGATGTCCATACCAATGTCCAGTGCCTTTGGGAATCTTTGATAATTTCTTGACCTCTTTGAACTTCTTGTGCCAGTGAGTTCCACAGTCCAGTTATACGCTGGGTGAAAATGTATTTCTTTCTACTGGTTTTGAATTTGCCATTTTTCAATTTCATTGAATGTCCCTTTTGTTCTTGTGTTATTAAACATGCAGAACAAATGTTCCTGATCTCCTTCTCTAGACTTCTTTGTTATTTTATATGCCTTTATCATACCCCCACTTATTCAGCTCTCTTCTATGATGAACATTCCCAGTCTGATATACAAAGGGCTCTCGAGGAAAATTCACAACGTTAACAAGAGGCTGTGAAAATTTGCAAAGAATATTGTTTTCTTGTTTAATTCATCAGCATTTCAGCATATAAAACCAGGAGAGTAATAGGGGCTGCAGTGCATGAATCACCCTTTGGAAGGAAACGTATCTCGGCATGCTTTAACAAGCCCCCTGTTAAAATTTCCATTGACAAACCTGGCTTGTTAATAGCATGGATTTAAAAAGCTCTTATTGCAAAGGTAAATTATATACTGATTCTTGCCTCGAGTTTGGTGTTATGCCAAAAAGGAGCCTAAACCTCCCAGTGAGTCACATAAATCATAGACCAAAACCCTCAGGGGGCTGGATGAATACTGGATCAATGTGAATATGCCATGAAGCTATTTGATCGCTACAATGCTGGTATTGACTGTTATACACCTGTTATATCACTACGGATTACATCTGTTGTAAACAAGCTGTTTGATGTTGCAGGCTGCACTAACCACATGCACCGTAATCATGGCTTGTAGCTGCTGGGGTGGCCCCAACATGCCCAAATGATGCTAATTTTCTTGTTGTGCGGGGTGGCCCAACAATAGAGGTCTGTTCGGCATTAGTCCAGGCAGAAGAGAGAGGGGGAAAACTGTTAAAGATTATGATGCAGATGATCGAAGTCTGAGAAACACAAATAATAATCAACCTTGCCAGACACCAACTGTGGGAGGAGATTTCCAGGTTCTGCCAGAAAGAAGAGTTTGGCCTTAAAAAACACCACAGTGTCAGTCCTGAAAGGTAACAATCTATATGACAAAGAGCAAACACAAGGCAAAAAATGGGTGAGGTCTGTGTTGGAACTGCAAGCTGTCACATTAAGAAAAAGATAAAGTGAGAATGTGTGTGTGGGTGGGGGATGGTGGAAGGCAGGGGTTGATTCCTGGTCCTGCTTGTAGGCTAGGGAGCTCTGTAGGGAAGCATACAATCAGAGTCAGTCTGAAATAGCCTGAAACAAGGTGGGGTGCCTCTCTCTTGTAGGGCACAACCTGCTTTGTCTATCTCTCTGATTGTGGTGGTCTGAGTTCTAAGAAATAAAGTTGTGCTCCGTTGCAATGCTCCAGCAAGAGTATTCAATCTTTTTATCTGATTTCCTTGTGTGGATACCCTGAAACACAACAATAAGATAGCAGTCAAGCAAGAGAAGGTGTGGGAGTTAGTAATAATGAGATGGTAGGAGGGATTCTTGGGTAATGGGAATTTTGAAAAATCTCCCCTTAAATATTTTGGGCCTGATTCTGGTCTCATAAAAGTTTTACTGAATTAATGGAGTCAAGTATCAGAGGGGTAGCCGTGTTAGTCTGAATCTGTAAAAAGCAACAGAGGGTCCTGTGGCACCTTTAAGACTAACAGAAGTATTGGAGTATAAGCTTTTGTGGGTGAATGCCCACTTCGTCAGATGCAAGTAATGGAAATTTCCAGAGGCAGGTATAAATCAGTATGGAGATAATGAGGTTAGTTCAATCAGGGAGGGTGAGGAGCTCTGCTAGTAGTTGAGGTGTGAACACCAAGGGAGGAGAAACTGCTTCTGTAGTTGGATAGCCATTCACAGTCTTTGTTTGATCCTGATCTGATGGTGTCAAATTTGCAAATGAACTGGAGCTCAGCAGTTTCTCTTTGGAGTCTGGTCCTGAAGTTTTTTTGCTGTAAGATGACTACCTTTACATCTGCTATTGTATGGCCAGGGAGGTTGAAGTGTTCTCCTACAGGTTTTTGTATATTGCCATTCCTGATGTCTGACTTGTGTCCATTTATCCTCTTGCATAGTGACTGTCCAGTTTGGCCAATGTACATAGCAGAGGGGCATTGCTGGCACATGATGGCATATATAACATTGGTGGACGTGCAGGTGAATGAGCCGGTGATGTTGTAGCTGATCAATGCCCGAGATGATGGGGCGTCCAGGATTTCCAGGTTTGTGGATCTTGGGTAGTAGATAGAATAACTCCGGTCGGGACTCTAAGGGTATGTTGATTTGTTCCTGTGGAGTGTCCTGAGTAGATGGTGCAGTTTCTTAGTGTATTCCTCAGTGGTATCTGAGGAAAGTGGCCTGTAGAATTTGGTATTGGAGAGTTGTCTGGCAGCCTCCTTCTAGTAGTCAGACCTGTTCATGATGACAACAGCACCTCCTTTATCAGCCTCTTTGATGATAATGTCAGGGTGGTTTCTGAGGCTGTGGATGGCATTGCGTTCTGCACGACTTAGGTTATGAGGCAAGCGATGTTGTTTTCCCACAATTTCTGCCTGTGCACGTCGGCGGAAGCATTCTATGTATAGGTTCAGACTGTCATTTCGACCCTCAGGAGGAGTCCATGTGGAGTTCTTCTTCCTGTGTTGTTGGTGGGAGGGTATCTGTGTATCAGTGCGCTGTTCAGTGTTATCTTGAAAGTATTCTTTGAGTCGGAGGCGGCGAAAGTAGGCTTCCAGATCACTGCAGAACTGTATCATGTTCGTGGGGGTGCTGGGGCAAAAAGAGAGTCCCCGAGATAGGACCGACTCTTCTGCTGGGTTGGGTGTGTAGCTGGATAAATTGACGATATTGCTGGGTGAGTTAGGGGTACCCCTGTTGTGGCTCCATGTGGCAGGTAGGATTTTAGACAGTTTACGGTCCTTTTTCCTTTGTAGAGAGATGAAGTGTGTAATGTAGATCTCCAGTCTTATTTTAGTAAAGTCCATTTGTGTGGAGGGTTGGTTATTTATGAAAGTCTTCAGGTTGGAGAGCTCTTTCATGATGTTTTTCTGTTTGCTGTATAGGATGCTGATCAGGTGGTTCCTCTGTTTCTTTGATAGTGTCTGGCATAATCTCTCACTGTGGTCTGTGCAGTATGTGAATTAATGGAGTTATTCCTGATTTACACCACTGGCAGTGCAAAATAAGGCCCTTTGCTCCCTCCAGTACATTTCTAATCATTGGTTGGGCAGCCTGATGCTGTCTTGAGAAGCAAGTCACCTAGTGCCAGCATGCTTTCTATGCACCGGACTGTCCCATTGGGATGCCCACACTGAGAACGGGAACCAGCATGCTGACTTAGAGCAACTTCCTGCAATTGGCATCAGCAAGCAGCTTGCAGGCTCTGTCCCCGGAAACCCACAGCTTCCAAACAGGCAGCTATGGGAGGCACTAATTCTCCACTCACGTGGGTTTCATGCCAGTGTAATTCCACCTACTTCAATGGAGCTATTCCTGATTTACAAGGGTATAAGTAAGAAGCAAACCAGGCCCCTAGAGTCGCTTTAGGCCTAACAAACCATTACACTTTTAAAAGTAAAACAGGTTTAAATTAGAGCTGGTCAAAAACAAAATATTGTGGAAAACCCCCCTTTATAAAAAAAAATCTGTGAAAAACTTTGAGTCCTTTTTAACATTTTCTGTTTGTTTGATGAAACCTGAAAACAAAGATTATGTGGTTTTTCATAGATTTAGCCCTTTGTCCCACTTTTCCCCCTTTCTTCTCCTTTATTCAGAGACAAGATGGAGAAAGAAAAATGGGAGAGAAGAGGGGTGGAACCAAACATTTACTATAAAAATTTTTCATCAAACATTTCAACAAAATAAAAATTGTTCCTTTTTCAAACCAGCAGAATGAAAAATGATTTCAAAAATTTTGAAATTTTTCACAAAATATCTTTCCCATTTTTCAACCAGCACTAGTTTGAATTGGGCTGAGAGCTGGACAAATGATGGATATTTTTGGTTCGTTGACAATTAAAAAAAAATGTTTTGGGTGGAAGGAAGTGTTTGGTTCAACCCATTTTGTTTTGATTTTGACCATTTTTAGATGGCTTTTTTATTAAAAAAAAAAATTAAATTAAAGGACATTTTCAAATGAAGTCATTTCAAACCAAAAAATCAAAATGTTTCATTTAGAAAATGTCAATCTGAAACATTGAGTTTTTAGAAAAAAAAAGTTGTTTTAAACAAAATAATTCAGCAAATTCAACACAAATTCGTAAAATGTTTTGGTATCGCTGAATCTACATTAAGCTGAAGAATTCGAAGCACTGAGCCAATGGCTCGAATGTCGGATGGTGATACATTGGGGTTGCAGTCAGATGGTACGTGACCAAGATTTGTTGTTGAATTTGGTCTGCTGGTTGGATCATTAGATTCCCTGGCCTGGCCCGGGTACTGATGGGGAGCGTGACATGAATGCTGATCCCTTGCCCCAATGTGTACGGCAATGACTTGCCAGCAACACTCTGGCCGATGACATCTGCTGCAGCTATCAAGCTCGGTTCTTCTCAGAAATTGACAAGGTCCTGAATGATGATATGACGCTCCTGGCAGACTGCTGTAGTCGATGTTACCTGCAGCTAAACTTTTCCAAGATGGTTTCTAATGTATTTCATCTGCATAATGCAACCGCAAGCCATGAGTTAAATATTTTCTTAAACGGTCAATGCCTGCAGCATGACCCAAACCCAATTTACCTCGGTGTGACATTGGATAGGTCATTGATGTACCACAACTACTCGAAGAAGGCAGCAGCCAAAGTTGGCACTCAGAACAACTTGCTCAGAAAACTGGCCAGCTTAACCTGGCGTGCGAGTGCCTGGATGCTTAGCACATCAGCAGAGTACTGCGCTCCTGTCTGGTGTCGCTCATCTCACAGGAGACTGGACGATGTAGAGCTTAACAAAGCTATGCACATTGTTACCAGGACTTTACATGCAACTGCATGCAACATGGCTGCCAATACTTAGTAACATAGCACTGCCCCATATTTGCTGTGAGAGGGCCTCCATCATGTTCCTGGCCAAGATCCGTGAGAACATTGATTTGTCTTTGTACTCAGACATCTTCAACCACCCATAGTTTGCTTGTCTGCTACACGCCCGTTATGGTCATTTATGCCACCACAGGACAGGATAGTAGATTCTGTTTGGCGTAACAAATTATCAGTGACCACAGTCGTTAATCACTCTCTCTTCACCAACCCAACCATCTGCCCACCAGGTTTTGACCTGCCCAGGCACCTGTGGTCGTCCCTGAACTGGCTTCGAACAGGACAGGGCAATATGTGGCCAATCTCTTCAAATGGGGTTTCTCTAGTGATTCGCAATGTAGATGCAGTCAACTTCAGACTATGTCTCATATCCTTTATGAGGGATATTGACTTACTTCGATGGTGGGCTACCAGCTCTTCACCTGGCTGATGGTGCTATCAAATGGGTGGGCACACTACGAATATGCTGAGAGAATCAGGCTGCTTCTCGAAAAACGCCTGCCTCTTCCCTTGCTCTGGCAGTGGTCCCTGCTACAGAAGTAGCTCGTGTACACAGGGCTGTGGGGTTAGGCAGTAGCTTACTGGTTCAAGCTTCCTTCTCTGTTTCTGTGGTGCTCAGCACAACCATGAGACTACCACATGCAGACCAGTGCCAGGGTTCCCCTGCCAGGCACCAAGCAATGTGTCACCCTCTGGTGAGTGAGTGGGGGAAATGAGGAGAGAGAGAGAGAGAGGAAAGAACAAGAGAGATTTTAGAATCAAAAGGAAAAAGAGGGAAAATCAAGGTGAGGGGAGAAAAGAACAGATGGGAAAGGATGGAGAGAGACAGGTGATGGTAGAAGAAATGACACAGGATGACAACTGTGTTGAAGCACAGAACAAAGGTGGTTAGAACATTTTAACTATTAATTAAATCATCCCATCCCTCTTTGTGTCAATGCAGGACTGTTCCCTCATAGCATTTTGCTTGGTTCAGTTCTATGCGTCTCAGTACATGGTGCTTCCAGCATTGTCATTGGGAGACCCGTCCACAGTCTAGTGTATCTCATTGTCTGGGATTTTTCCTAATAGTCAGCCTAAATTTTCCTGTTCCTAATGCCATCCCATTGCTCTTAGTCATAACGCCCAGGTAGAGCCCTACATGCTTCTTGTCCATCCATGGTGCTGACACTTTTCTCCTATCTAATCTCTCATCACGTCTCCCTCTTAAAGTTCAGAAAACACAGAAAACCTTCCCATAAACGTGGTCTGAGTTATGAGTTTGAAAGGAAGCGAGAGACCACATGAGTATCACATCAGGTGGTTTGGGGTATGACTGAGAACTTTTCACACAGCTCTGGTCCTGGCCCATGGTGGGAGTTGGTGGGGATTCAGGATGAAAGTCTCCGCTGTGCAGAGGGCTCACACAAGAGCTAGTGTAACACTGACAAACTCTGGTCGTCGACGGGCAGGATCGAACCTGGGGCTTCTGGAACTAAATGCATGAGCCTCTACTGCATGAGATAAAAGCCACGTGGCCCTTAGCTCAGGCTGTAGAGCAGATGCATTAATCTCTCTCTAAGTGGTCTCAATGCCACTACATGGGACAGAACACCACACCCAGGAGGTGTGTGGGTTACATACAGACCACTCAAACTGGTGAAAACGAAAAGCGGTGTGTTTTCACCATAGACTATCATATCCCCAAACTGTACACCCCGGGTGAGATTATGCCCCTGAGCTAACTCAAAAGCAATATTCCCCTTTATTTTACTGACGCAGTTCTACATTGGTGGAGTTACCTCACTGTCATGGCAATGTAGACTCCTACTTATGCTAGGACAAGAAGCAATGGGCTTAAATTGCAGTAAGTGTAGTTTAGGTTGGATATTCGGAAAAACTTCCTAACTGTCAGGGTGGTTAAGCACTGGAATAAATTGGAGATTTTTAAGAGCAGGTTAGACAAACACCTGTCAGGGATGGTCTAGATAAAACTTAGTCCTGCCATGAGTGCAGGGGAGTGGACTAGATGACCTCTCGAGGTCCTTTCCAGTTCTGTGATTCTATGTAGCTACATCAGGGCACAGAGTAATCCCACACTGCACAGCTCCATGGAGAATAGACAACTTTTCTCAACTCTACCGCCCAGGTCCATGCCAGGATAACTACTAACCCTGCACTGTGCTTACATTGATCCCATGTGCTGCTGGTGGACACAAGTGTTGCAACATGAACTGCTGCAAGCACACCGGTGGGAAAGCCCTCCCCCAACATAGCAGTATAGATGTATATATTCCAGTGCAACCCCTGTGTGTAGACAAGCCCTGGCCATCCAGGGGCCATGCTAACCATGGAGCGCATGCTGCCACACCAGATTCAGCTTGTGTTATCCCCTTACAGCTCTAGCATGACTCCGCCCTGCTCCCGCAATTTGTGAAGACTAGTAAATCAAATCTGGAGATGCTCTCATGGAGTCCCCTACCCACCCTCTTCCCACCCACTGCCACGCCCCCCCCCCCAGCCCTATACATACACACAGCATCTTGCATGTAATGATCAGGACTGGCACATCTCAAATCTCACATCTACAGCACATGGCCTTTCACGTATTTTGAAACACAGCGGGGTTGACCTACCCCACTGAGTTTCCTCTGCCTTTTGCAGCTTATCCTGTTCTAGAGGAAGATGACTGCTCTCTGCCTCAGTTTCCCCCATCTGAAAAGGGCTTTGAGTTCCTGGCGTGAAAGTCTCTCTAACCGCAATATATCATCTTTACTATTTGTTATGAGGTTTTAATGAGTGCGGGAGGCTAGAATGTTTGCAACAGTGTAACAATAAAATACATATCTCGCACCTTCCTTGCCAAAAGTACTTCCAAATAATAAAAAAGTGAGGCTAGCGGAATGCATAAATCTCCTTTCACAAGCCCCCACCCACTGAGCAGCAATAATTAGTACGAAGTGCAGTGCTAATAGATCATCTTACTTGTGTGGGAAACTTGACATTATGCTTTGTTTATATTATCCCTTTGGCAAGAATCTGCATGGCAAATACTGGCAGCTAACAAATAAGACGCGCACAAAGAAAGGTTTCCAAACTGTCATGATGAAAAGTGAGCCACGGATTTGTATGTTGATTTGGATGCTGAAGTACCAGATCCAGCTCTTTTAATTACATCCTCAGAAGCGTCTGACTACCTAAAAGCTATATCCCTGCAACTACTTTATAAATGGAGCTCCACATTCAAATATCAAACCAACGGGGAGTTTGGCTTAAAATTGTGGCCGTTAGTTAATTACATTTATAGGGCTGAATTCTGGAGTGACTTACCTCTGGTGCAACCTTATGGAAGTTAATGGGGTTGCATAGAATGTGAGCTGGTGCAGAATTTGCCCATTAGCACCTTTAATTATAATGCCAAGAGAATTTCAGGAAGCTTCCAAACCCCTGAATGTTTTCCTCCATACAGATTCCACTAACACGGACAATCCAATTTTCCTACTTCATCATCTGTGTTAGGTCAGCCACTTCCCACCTTTGGGCCCCAATCCTGCAGTCTATGGAGTTTTCCTGAGTAAGGACTACAGAATTGAGGACAAAGTGATCAAATTAGCACTTAGGTGCCTAAAACAAGCAGTTAGGTACCCAAATTAGTGTCTTGTTTACCATCCTCATCTACTGCTCATGCTATTCCCCTCACTCTTTTGCCCATCCTGTTGTACATGTTTTAATTCCTTGGCCAGAGCAGGGAACTGAGACTCCGAGACCTGAATTCTATTCCCAGCTGTGCCACTGGCCTGCTGGCTGACCTTGGGCAAGTCATTTCAGCTGCCCGTGCCTCAGTTTCTCCATCTGTAAAATGGGGATGTTGATGATGACACTGACTTGCCTTGTAAAGCGTGTTGAGATCTGCCAATCAGAAGAGTTATATTAGGTTCTATATTAGTGCCAGTATTGCTCATCTCAGGCCAGATGTTACTAGAATAGTCACAGTATAGTACTTGGAACTAGAGAGGCAGTCCTACAAAGCAAGTCATAATCTATTAGCACTTACAAGTACCTATTAGCATTCACATGGGGGGACATTTAAAAAAAACCCTCTCCACAATTTGAAGGGGAATGGAGAAGGAACTTTCCTTTGCTGTTTTGATGCAGGACATTTATTATTATTCTTTACCCCATATAATGTGGCAGTAACTAGATGCTCGGCTCAGCTGTGCTAGGTGTCGTACAAACATATAGAAAATAACAGTCCCTGACATCGTCAAAGATCTTGCAATCTGCCAAGCAAATAATTTACCTCTACCAACTGTTTCCCTGATTTTTCTTACAACACCTTTTTTTCCACTATCTTCCTCCCTAGTAACTTTGTACCCCAGCCCTCTGATCTAGGAATAAAAACCCTGGCAGCATGTTTTGTGGGCTCGTTCCTCTGTGTTCTTTTTCCACTCAGGCTTTTGCTGAATCTGGTCTGGGTGAATCAATTGTTTCCAGTGTTGTTGTAGCTATGTAGATCCCAGGATGTGAGCAAGACAAGGTGGGTGAGGTAATATTTTTTATGGGACCAACTTCTGCTGGTGAGAGAGACACGCTTTCAAGCAGGTCACCTGCAGAAGAGCTCTGTGTAAGCACAAAAGATTGTCTCTCTCACTGACAGTAGTTGGTCCAATAAAAGATATCACCTTGTCTCTATAGTTCCTAACTATCATTTCAGACATATCCTGCTGGAGTTGTTTCTGAGTGATGTTATGTACCTGCATGATAACAGAAGTGTACAACACAAAGTGACCAGTAGACAGCCTCATTTTCCCCAATGCCCTGCTAAATGTCTGCATGATACATTCCCTTAACCCACATAGGGCCTGGAGCACAGCCCCTTGTAGTCAGTGGGAGACTTTTCACATGTTGCAGTGGGTTTTGGATCAGGCCCAATGTGCTGATTGATGAACTCTTCAGGTAACACATATGCAGCCAACATACTTCAATAGCCCTTGATAGTCTTAACAGCAGAAGTGTGTGCTTTGGGTTCCATTTGGAATACACATTAATGATAACTGAGGTCATGTGAGTATTCTCTCCTGCCAGAGCAAACTTTTTGCTTGAGCTTACCGGTCACATTTGGAAATTTGTCCTCTGTATTTTTCTAAATCATTTCGTACCTTCTCCCACAGGTTCTCACTGGCATATCTTATCAATTGAAATAAATCAATAAGAAATATTAGTGATTTCTGATTAAACTTTCTCAACTTTAAAAATGATATGGTGCCACCATGCTTTTAATACATGAATGGATTTGTTTTCTCCTTGTTTCCTGCACTCAGACACTAAAAAGACTGGAATTTAGCTTGAAAGCCACCCATGGATCAGACATGTGTTAAGAGCCCTGTACAGAATATTTTGATGCTGTTACATTTCAGATCTACCTTATTCAGGTGATTTTTACATTTTTAGCAGTCAGAGGACTGAGAGAATATCAGTAAATCACAAACAAAATTCAAACTATAAAAGCAAATGTTTTGCATGCAAATGAAATCCATTCCTTCAGAACATATCTTAGATTTCTACAACTGCCTGGTTTAGTTGCGGAAAAAAATCATTTTGATCACAACTTACATTAGATACCATAAACCAATGTGGGTAGCATCCTCTACTACTAGCCATGTTGACTCCACCAGGTCCGGAAGACGGCAAATGGCCTGAAAACATTGACAATTTCTCTATATGCTATTCCTGAAGTTTCTAAAATTAACCTTTTTATTCCCCCCGCTGCATAAATATAAAGTTTTCCCCTCCCTCAACCTCACATTCCCACCCAGCAGGCAAAGATTTATCAAATATACAGTGAAAGTAATATATTAAAGGTTTCCAATGCTGCAAGTCAAACTTTGCTTTTCCTAATGATTCCAGATGCCTTTTTTGTCTTCAGACATTTCAAGGTAAACCTCTATGAAACTGACCTTTTGGCTTGTCATTCTTTCTCAAAACCACAGAGATGAAACAATTCTTTCAGTCTGTCACTACTGTCCGTACCCCCTCCTCTGTTTTATCAGAAGGAACCCATAATTGAGCCCTTTGACAATAGAAGGACTGTGCATTTTTTTGTCAACAACAATGAGACGTCCAAGTTCATTACTGCAGATTGTTTAAAAATTGATTCATGGGCCAGTAGTAGTAGCTTATTATACAGCATAAGTGACAGTGTGAGCTGGATGGAGGCCGAAGTCATTCTTAAACAGTCATGTCCAATTAGAAAGAACATTACACACATTCCGGTTTGGAGCCACATTAATGAATTAGTCCTACCACAAACTGAGAGAAGCTCGTAGGACCCTAATACCTTTTGTTCCTAAGGATAATTCAGTAATTTAGAGAAAGAACTGTGTGGAGCACATTAGCAAAAGAATAGTAATCACGGGATTGTAATAGTTATTACATTTGCCCTACATCTCCCTGGTAGGAGTGAAACTTATTTGTATTTTTTGTGTACTCACTTCAGTACGGGTTGAATTTTTCACTCTACAGTGTGCTCTCTTTATAAGGCAGAGCGCTGTAAGAGCAAATACACTTAGTATTTTTGGTTTGTAATGTCAGTAGCTACCAGGGCACTCTGGTTTTTCATGTATGGTATAATGCCAAATTGCCCATAGTTTTGGAGGCCAGAAGGGACCTTTATCATCGTTGAGTCTGACCTCCCTCATAACAACACAGGCCATAGAATTTCTCCCAGCAGTTTGTGCGGCTAGCCCAGCAACATGGGTTCGGGCCCGGCACTAAGGGTAGCACAACGGCGACCGTATACTGTACATCATCACAAAAATATAAATCTATTGCAGCTTATTCTATGCTCCCTTGCAACAATTATACACTGGTGTAACTTCGCTCATCTCAGTGGAGTTACTTCTGATTTCCAGCTGTGTACGTGAAAAGAGAATCAGGACAATTAATACCACAATTTTCAAATGTAGGTGTCTAAAACCTTATGTAGGTACTTAAATACATGGCCTGGTTTTCAAAGGTGTTGGGCACCCTCAGCTCCCATTGAAATCACTTGGATCCACAATTGCTCAGTTCTTTGGATAATCAGGACATGTATTTAGGTGGATTTGGGTGTCTAACTTCAGACACCTAAGGTTGAAAGTGATTATGTATGTGGAGAGATTGTTTTAGGAGGAAATATTGGAAGAGCTAAACATTTTCAGACTGGCAGTGCTGGCCAGGGAGGAGTGGGAGACAAAATAACGGTCTAGCATGGAGACTGTTATTTGGGGTGCTGCTACAAATGAGTATAATTAGGCATAATGGAATTCTTATATGGAAAATGTTAGCACTTTAGTAAATAAGTGATAACTACATTGAAATACAAGAGAGGGAGACAGCATGGGATTACAGATAAAAGTGAGAGATCTATTATACTACAGAATAATCTCCCAAGGGAAATCCTCATCTGTAGGGATGTTTAAAATAAGACTGGACAAAGCACTTAATAAAATAGGGAAAGAATTCTGCACTGCTTGGTGGATTGACTAGATGACCTAATGGGAATTTCCATCTCTGGTTTCTATGATATTAGTTATTGGCACTGAGTGAATCATTCACAATTAACAAAATGTATTTGTAGAGCAGGTACTGTCTATTACATAATGCCTTGCACAATGGGACCCCATTCTCGACTGACCCTTAGGCAATACCAGGTCTGTCACTGAATGACCAGGCAGGTTAAAGTGTTCTCCCACTGGTTTTTGAATATTTTGATTCCTGATGTCAGATTTGTGTCCATTAATTCTTTTGCGTAGAGACTGTCCGGTTTGGCCAATGTACATGGCAGAGGGGCATTGCTGGCACATGATGGCATATATCACATTGGTAGATGTGCAGGTGAACGAGCCCCTGATGGTATGGCTGATGTGATTAGGTCCTATGATGATGTCACTTGAATAGATATGTGGACAGAGTTGGCATCGGGGTTTGTTACAAGGATAGGTTCCTGGGTTAGTGGTTTTGTTCAGTGATGTGTGGTTGCTGGTGAGTATTTGCTTTAGGTTGGGGGGTTGTCTGTAAGCGAGGACAGGTCTGTCTCCCAAGATCTGTGAGAGTAAAGGATCATCTTTCAGGATAGGTTGTAGATCTCTGATGATGCGCTGGAGAGGTTTTAGTTGGGGGCTGAAGGTGACAGCTAGTGGTGTTCTGTTATTTTCTTTGTTGGGCCTGTCTTGTAGGAGGTGACTTCTGGATACTCGTCTGGCTCTGTCAATCTGTTTTTTCACTTCAGCAGGTGGGTATTGTAGTTTTAAGAATGCTTGATAGAGATCTTGTAGGTGCTTGTCTCTATCCGAGGGATTGGAGCAAATGCGGTTATATCTTAGAGCTTGGCTGTAGACAATGGATCGTGTGGTGTGTCCTGGATGGAAGCTGGAGGCATGTAGGTAAGTGTAGCGGTCAGTAGGTTTCCGGTATAGGGTGGTATTGATGTGACCATCGCTTATTAGCACAGTAGTGTCCAGGAAATGGACCGCTTGTGTGGATTGATCTAGGCTGAGGTTGATGGTGGGATGGAAATTATTGAAATCATGGTGAAATTCCTCAAGGGCTTCTATCAAGCATTCTTAAAACTACCTTCAGCCCCCAACTAAAACCTCTCCAGCGCATCATCAGAGATCTACAACCTATCCTGAAAGATGATCCTTTACTCTCACAGATCTTGGGAGACAGACCTGTCCTCGCTTACAGACAACCCCCCAACCTAAAGCAAATACTCACCAGCAACCACACATCACTGAACAAAACCACTAACCCAGGAACCTATCCTTGTAACAAACCCCGATGCCAACTCTGTCCACATATCTATTCAAGTGACATCATCATAGGACCTAATCACATCAGCCATACCATCAGGGGCTCGTTCACCTGCACATCTACCAATGTGATATATGCCATCATGTGCCAGCAATGCCCCTCTGCCATGTACATTGGCCAAACCGGACAGTCTCTACGCAAAAGAATTAATGGACACAAATCTGACATCAGGAATCAAAATATTCAAAAACCAGTGGGAGAACACTTTAACCTGCCTGGTCATTCAGTGACAGACCTGCGGGTGGCTATATTACAACAGAAAAACTTCAAAAACAGACTCCAAAGAGAGACTGCTGAGCTAGAATTGATATGCAAACTAGACACAATCAACTCCGGTTTGAATAAGGACTGGGAATGGCTGAGCCATTACAAACATTGACTCTATCTCCCCTTGTAAGTACTCTCACACTTATTATCAAACTGTCTGTACTGGGCTAGCTTGATTATCACTTCAAAAGTTTTTTTTTCTCTTAATTAATTGGCCTCTCAGAGTTGGTAAGACAACTCCCACCTGTTTATGCTCTCTGTATGTGTGTATATATATCTCCTCAATATATGTTCCATTCTATATGCATCCGAAGAAGTGGGCTGTAGTCCATGAAAGCTTATGCTCTAATAAATATGTTAGTCTCTAAGGTGCCACAAGTACTCCTGTTCTTCTTTTTGCGGATACAGACTAACACGGCTGTTACTCTGAAACCTTTCCTTACTTTGTTCTTAAGTGGGCTATTGCTATGCTCTGTCTAGGGCATTTCAGTCCCTGAGGATGAATTTCAGGACTAAGATCCTTTGGCTTGTTTGCATACGAGACTAACATTCCCCTTTGTGTTTTCTGGTTTAGGGTGACCAGACAGCTAGTGTGAAAAATTAGGACAGGGGGTGGGGGGTAATAGCAGCCCATAGAAGAAAAAGACCCAAAAATCGGGACGGTCCCTATAAAATCGGGACATCTGGTCACCCTAGGTCTATTATAGCAAATCAACGTTTCAGTAAAACTCCCGGCACAGAACAGCTCCCCTACCCTCTTTCTAGATGGCTGGCTGGTGGGTCTTGCTCACCTGCTTGTCAGATTTGGGGCTGAGAAGGAATTTCCCCACAGATCAGATGGGCAGCGATCTTGGGGCTTTTTTGCCTTCCCCCTTTTTTGCGCTTAACACAGAGGTATCTGGGAGAAATGCAATGGCCTGTGATTTACAGGAGGTTCAGACTAGAGGATCTGATTGTCACCTTCTGGCCTCTATGAAGCTATGATGCTCTGACCCTTGCCAATTACTCTCCTCCAGTCTTTGGGTTTCCTTAACTTGGAAGTTGAAGCGGCATATTTACCTAGGACTCAGGGACATCTTTACAGCAGACTGCAGAGCCATCCACTAGGGGCAAAGATTTCCCAGAACTCCCCAGCATGCAGACAGGGTACACCTGCTCCTGCACCCCTTCAGGGGGTATTGCACACATACTCCCATGCAGCTGGGCACCTCTGCTGTCCAATGTGTCAGGGAGGGGCTATGGTCCTGCATCTTCTCTGCACCTCCATGGTGTCCTGTGGCCCCTCCCTTTGTGCTCCCACAGCAGAGCACAATCTGGCACCTAAGCAGCAAGGGTTGTTGCCCAGATACATGAATCTTAGCATGTGTCCATCGAGCTGTTAGCTTTCCCCTACAGGCAAGATCCCTGCAACATCATCTCCCTGTGAGTCTGCTGCACTGTCTGTTACTCATTCCCAGCTCGTGGTACCATTTTTTTTTTTTCAACATTCAGAAACATGTGGAATGTCACAGGTCTCTGTAGTACTTTTAGGACCCTTAAGGGCCCATTCATGCACCCACTGTTGTAAATGGCAAAGCTCCCATTGGTTTCAATGGTGCAGCTCAGCCCACGTTTTGGAAAGGGACGCAGACCTTCATGCTCTAGGGTTGAAGACAATCTCTGACTATTAGGGATTAAGATGAAACCTTGGGCAGGAATGGTGTCCCTAGCCTCTGTTTGCCAGAAGCTGGGAATGAGTGAGAGGGGATGGATCATTTGATGATTACCTGTTCTGTTCATTCCCTCTGGGGCACCTGGCACTGGCCACTGTCAGAAGACAGGATACTGGGCTAGATGGACCTTTGGTCTGATCCAGTAGGGCCATTCTTATGTTCTTCATGGGAGGATGTATTATCCCACATCGGCCTACCGCAGGGTTCTGATAGCTGGCTGGTGCCGGCCACTGTCAGAGACAGGACACTGGACTAGGTGGATTATTAATATGGCAATTCCTATGTCCCATGGTTTCTTGAATGATTGGTTCATTGGCGAGAGCACCTTCCAAGTGTATAGTGAATAATAACAAGAAGACTATCTGGGATCAAATTCTGCTGTCAGATATACCCAGAAATCCAATGGGCCTTACATACATGTATCTAAGACTAGAAGTGACTTTTTTTATTGTTAATATGAGAGTTTGAGATTATTGAAAGAGATTTTTTATGTCAATTCCTTTTCACTATTGATGATAAAGAATTCTTTGAGCGTCACCAGGCTTGCACAGTGCAACTAGCCCAGACTTCTGGTACCTTTCACTTTCTGATTCTTATCCACTAGTATAATGCTGATGGGTTTGGGTTTCCAAAACTGCAAGAAGATACCCTCCCTCAAACCGTTTTTTCCCCTGACATTCAGAAAAGAAACTGAAGGAGGTGTTTCTTATAGATTCATAGATTCTAGGACTGGAAGGGACCTCGAGAGGTCATCGAGTCCAGTCCCCTGCCCACATGGCAGGACCAAATACTGTCTAGACCATCCCTGATAGACATTTATCTAACCTACTCTTAATTCTTATTAACTTCTTATTCACATCCTTTTTTTAAAAAACTCAAACCCACGTTAAAGCTGGAAAAGATCTAAACCACGATGTTCAAAAGGAGGCGCCTACACTTAGGTACTTAAATCCATATTTAGGTACCAACCTGATTTTCAGTAACACTGTGCGTGCCTCAGCACTGTGGACAATCAGGACATTTATTTAGGTATCTAAATATGGATTCAGGAGCCTAGCTTTAAAATCCCATCCTCCGGGGTCTGCTCTGGCAAACCCTTAGGGTACGTCTACACAGCAAAAAAAGACTTGTGGCAGTAAGTCTCAGAGTCCAGCTTAACCGACTCAGGCTTGCATGGAGGGACTAAAAATAGCAATGTAGAAGTTGGAGCTTGGCCTGGAGCCCTGGCTCTGAAACCCAGCGAGGGGGAGGGTCTCGGAGCCCAGGCTCTGAATCCAGCCCAAGCCCAAACATCTACACTGCACTACTTTCAGCCCCCCCAGTGTGAACCCCATGAGCCGGAGTCTGAGACTCACTACCAGCATGGGCTTTGGGAGGCTCTCTTTTCTTTTTCTTTTTTTTTTGCTGTGTAGATGTACCCTTACTGCACCAGTAATAATAATACTTTGCACTTTGCATCTCTCCATCTCAAGGCGCTCAACAAAGGAGGGTAAATTTCCACTGCGACCATTTTAAAATGGTGGAAACTGAGGCTCAGAGAGATTGCAAGCCAAAATGATCAACTGCTAATTTTGGATGTGACAAGGTGGGTTGAGGTAACATCTTTTACTGGACCAACTTCTGTTGGTAAGAGACACAAGTTTCGAGCTACACAGAGTTTTTCTTCAGCTCTGTGTAGCTCAAGAGCTTGTCTCTCTCATCAATAAAAGTTGGTCCAATAAAAGATACCTCACCCACCCTGTCTCTCTAATATCCTGGGACCAACCTGGCTATAACAATGCTACATACAGCTGTGAAATTCAGTAAGAATCTATCCTTGGCGTGCAGCACTCCACTGGAAGACATAAGGTGCTCCCCTCTGAAAATCAGGCCCAAGTTGGGCAACCAAACATCCGGGGTCATTTTTGAAAAACTGGCTGTGAAATACCCAACAGCACACAGGGAGCTGGGATTAGACAGCATGTTTCCTAGTCTTGAACCCTATCCACTAGGTCAGGCTGCTTCTAAACCAAACTGTCCTTATTCTCCTGACTAACCCCACTGAAGTCAATGGCACTGTTTGCACAACCGTGCTCAGAGTTGAGCCCCTATTGACTTTTTCCCCCATTTGATCTAAACCAGAGGTTCTCAGCCAGGGGTACACGTACCCCTGGGCATGGTCTTCCGGGGGTAAGTCAACTCATCTAGCTATTTGCCTCATTTTACAATAGGCTACACAAAAAGCACTGGCGAAGTCACTACAAACTAAAATTTCCTACAGACAAAATGAGAAAGTCAGTAACTTGTCAGTACTAGTGTGCTGTGACACTTCTGTATTTTTATGTTTGATTTTGTAAGCAAGTGATTTTTAGGTGAGGTGAAACCTGGGATACGCAAGACAAATCAGATTCCTGAAAGATTGAGAACCACTGATCTAAACCGCTTGATCGTGTCATTTAATAGCACCCAAGCACATTTATTTAGCATTTGGAACCTGCAAGAAGCTCTGAATTTTTTTCACACACATCGTTTAGCACTGAGAAGCGGTAGCTGATTTCAGAAATGCATCCACTCATCCACAACATCCAAACTCAGACTTGTAACTAAAACTTCCCCTGGCAGATGAAAAAGACAGGAATGAGACCATGGTGATTCCCTTCAGATGTTACCTCTTAGCATTGAGATTTTGCTACTCTTGTTATTTGTCAAAGCTGCAACAAGCAACAGAGCATCTCATGCAGGATCAGTTGCAGGGGAAATAAGCAGTTATAAATTGACTGCGTTCTCTGCAAGTTGTTAGACTTCCAAAATAATGGCTATTTATCCACAGTTAATTGTTACCTGCATCAGGACTTTGCTCCACGTTCATTGTTGACTCTCATTGTAGCATGCAAGTGTGTTTTTCACTGAATCATGAAGCAAAATTGTGGAGAACCGGATGGGCAGAGTTACTCTTTCAACATGTGCCAGGCTGCATATGAAATAATATCTATGGGGTTTACTTAAGTGATAGTCAGAACCATCTCTCTGTCTCAATGTTTATTTGTTTGCTTTTAAAGGTAAGGTGTCAATGGTCTTCTTATGTGTTGCAATTTAGGCAAAATCCTGTCTTGAAGAGAAAAAAAATATCGCACTCCTAGCACAGTGGGCTTTCTGCTCTTGAAACTTGCTTGTTGTTTGTGATTAGACTTGTTAGAAAGTGCCCAGCACTTACTAAGCTGTTCTCCTTCTTTTAACAATTAAACTAAAAAAGTGTAGTCCCAGTGCTTGCCACCAGCACTCTGCTCCACTAGAAACATTCACTGTATTGAAAGTAACCTTTCAATCACAAGCCCAGCATCTTCAAAACACTTGTGTATGGAAACAAGTAATAGAATCATAAAATCATAGAAATGTACTGCTGGAAGGGACCTTGAGAGGTTTATCTAGTCCATCCCCCTGCACTGAGGCAGGACCAAATAAACCTAGGCCACCCCTGACAGGTGTTTGATCAGCCTGTTCTGAAAAAACCTCCAGTGATGGTGTGATTCCACAACCTCCCTCTGTAACCTATCCCAATACTTAACTCTCCTTATGGTTAGAAAGTTTTTCCTAATAGCCAACCTAAATTTCCCTGGCTGCAGATTAAGCCCATTATTTCTTGGCCAATCTTCAGTGGCCCTGGAGAACAATTGATCACCATCCACTTCATAACAGCCCTTAACATATTTGTTATCAGGTCGGTCACCCCCGTCTTCTTTACTCAAGACTAAGGATACCCATTTTTTCTTAACCTTTCCTCACAAGTCAGGTTTTCTAAGCCTTTTATCATTTTTATCACTTTCCTCTGGACTCTCTTCAAATTGTCCACATCTTTCTTAAATTGAGGTGCCCAAAACTGGACACAATACTCCAGCTGGGGCCTCACCAGTGCTGAGTAAAGTGGGACAATTTCCTCCCATGTCTTACATATGACACTCCGCTTAATACACCCCAAAATAATTTTAGCCTTTTTGAAACTGCATCACATTGTTGGCTCATGTTCAATTTGTGATCCGTTAGAACACCCATATCCTTTTCTGTAGTATTACTGCCAAGTCAGTTATTCCCCATTTTGTAGTTATGCATATGCTTTTTCCTTCTGAAGTGTAGTACTTTGCATTGGTCTTTACTGAATTTCATCTTGTTGATTTGTGACCATCCTCCAATTTACCAAAGTCATTTTGAATTCTAATTCTGTCCTCCAAAGTGCTTGCAACCCCTCCCAGCTTGGTGTCATCCACAAATTTTATAACCATACTCTCCACTCCCTTATCTAAGTCATTAACAAAAATTATTGACTAGTACCAGACCCTGGACAGACCTCTGCAGGACCCCACTAGAAACGCTTTCCCAGTTTGGCAGCAAACCATTGATAACTACTCTTTGAGTATGGTTTTTCAACCAGTTGTGCACCCATTTTAAAGTAATTTCATCTAGACTCTATTTTCCTAATTTGTTTATGAGAATATCATGGGGGACTGTGTCACAAGCCTTACTAAAAATCAAGATATATCAAGCCTACTGTTTCCCTCTTTTATGTAGGCCAAAAGAAGGAAATTAGGTTGGTTTGGCATGATTTGTTCTTGACAAATCCATGTTGGCTCTTACTTATCACCCTATTAATCTCTAGGTGTTTACAAACTGATAGTTTAATAATTTGTTTCAGTATCTTTCCAGTTATCGACATTAGGCTGACTGGTCTATAATTCCCCAGGTCTTCTTTTGAAAAATAGGTAGGTATGTTTGCCCTTCTCCAGTCCTCTGGGACCTCCCTGTCCTCCATGAGTTCTTGAAGATAATTGCTGACACTTCCGAGATTGCTTCAGCTAGTTTCTTAAGTACCCTAGGATGAATTTCATCATGCTCTGCTGATTTGAATACATCTTACTTATCTAAATAGTCTTTAACCTGTTCCTTCCCTATTTAAGCAGCCAGTTACTACTATCCAGCAGATAGGTCAGATCCCAACCTGGATCAGGCATGGAAGTAGGGAATCAAATATGGGTATTATTGTTATAGAAGTGCCTACAGGCCCCAACCAAAACCAGGCCCTACTGTTCTAGGTGCTGTACATACATAGTAAGAGACAATCCGTGCCTAAAAGACCTTACAGTCTGAATATACAAGCCAGACAAAGGCTGGGAGTAAGGAAGTATTATCCCCATTTTACGGAGGAGCTGAAGCATAGATATGTGAAGTTACTAATCCAGGGTCACACAGGAACTCTGTGGTAGAGCCATTAACTGAACCCAAATCCCCCGAGTCCCAGTTTAGTTCTTTAACCACAAGATCATCCTGCCACTCTGAGTGGGAGAGCTCTCAAGATGGTGAAGGGACAGAGAAATGGAGTCAGACATGTGTAATGTAATGTGTCATATAAATGTGTAGCTAGCTAATAGATGGAATTATTCCCCTGGGAGGACTCTGGTGGGAGATTCGGACACAGGGGTTCGTGTTGTGGGTGACAGGAAATGGACAACTTAAAACTTTCCAGTAGTTTCCTGCATTGTGTCCATTCTCCATACAGCAGCCGATCCTGAAGTTCTCACAAGTGAGTTACCAGGACAGTTTTGCCTTTGTGAGGGTGTGACAGGGTGGATTGTCCCTTAAGGGCTGGAGGACCTGGAATTAGCCTGCCCTGGTTACTGAAAAGGCTCATCTGGATTGGATCAGCTGATTCCCTATAAAGGACAGCAGGTGGCTGCAGTGAAGAGGGAAGTTCTGGAAACTGCAGGAAGTCAGGAAGGCTTCTGCAAGAGGGACCCTGATACCGAGGGATTTGGAAGCCAGACCCAGAAAATTGAGGATCCAAGCCTGGGAGTGGCCTGCCAAATCAGAGCAGGGACTACAGCTCTCCAGGCAGCCTGGGTGAGACTCTGTCCAAGCAGGGGAGAGGCTGCAAAGGCCCCAGGAAGGAAAGCCTGGGTGGAGGAAGAGAAACCTTGTTTTGTGGGGGCTTTATGACCGGATTTTGTTTTGGGATTGGGTTTTATCAGCAGTTTATTTCACATTAATAAATGCAGTCCCCAAGGAAGGGTATTTTTGACCAAGAAAAAGCCTGAACTGAAGTTTTATCTGAATAACCCAAGGGGGGAAACTGAGGCAAGCTACCTGTAGCTTGACCCTAGGCCACAAAGGGGGTGCATGGGATGTGGCCAGCCCACCGCAACTGGCATAATTGGTAGGATTTTCATGACGCCCTCCCATCATGGAGGGAAGGGGCGATGGAGGATGTGGTCCAGCTACTGGCCGAGCAGCACCAATGGACTGAGGCATTTCTTCGGCAGCTCCTGCAGAGTCAGCAGGCAGCTCGAGGCACAGCCGTGACGTCAGGGAGATCACCAGGACCAGCCAGGAAGGAAGATCCTGCTACACTTTTAAAGGTGGGAAGCCTGGGCACAAAAGAGTAGCTTGGCCCAGCTGGCAGCGGGAGCACTCAGAGCGGGCTGGGGGCATAGACACCACAAGGGCCGGCTGGAGGGGGAGAGGGGCCCCAATTTAAATGTTGAGAGGTGGGGCATATCAAGGGGGTCTGTCCCTTTAAGAACTGTAAAAATAGACAGGGGAAAGGAGCAACAGGCCAAACTGAGTGTTCTCTAAGAGTGGCACCTAAGAGGTGTCCATCTATGACAAGGCGGGAAGAAGATAACCCCTCCCATCCAAGAGGTGTCTTGGGAGTGGGAAGGAAGGACAGGTGCTAAAGACTTGTCCTACTGAGGTCCTTGCTAAACAGAAAGTCTGGAAGAAGGGAAAGATCCAGCAGACTGAGAATTAAAGGAGGGAACAGTTGCCTGTATGCTCTCGGAAGTACGTCAGCCCCGTGTGCCTCAGGGTATGTCTACTTTTCAATTAAGCCCAGGGTCTGTGGGACTTGAGTCCGCAGGCTCTGTGTTTGCAAGCCCAGGTTTGAACGGCCACACTGAAGATTGACTCTGTGTTCAGAATTTCCGGACCCAGGTTTCACACCCTGGCTCAGGTGACTACACTGCACTACACAGACCTGCGGCAAATCAACCTCTACCTGGATTCCTAGAGCCCCCCCATGATATGGCCTCTAGCCATTTATTTGTGGTGCACTGTGGGAAAATCTGACTGCCCATCCTGCAGCACTTTCCACCTCTTGCTGAGCCGTTTTTTGGGTCTGCACGCTCCCAGCAACATGGAGTCGCTGCTGTTTGAAGAACTTGTCCTGCTTGGGCTTTCACTCCTGTTTCAGGAAACAGGCAGAGCCTTCATGAGATGCTGGAGGCCATTTCAGCAACATTTTCTAGCATACCAAAGGCACTTGTCAGAGGAGGAGAAGGACGATACAGACACGGCAGACTCGAACTGACTGATGCTGCTCACTGTAGACTGGTACTTCTGGAGCAGGGCCACAAGCACAGACTGGTGGGATCACATCATCCTGGAATGAGCACCAGAGGCGCCAGAACTTTCACATGAAGAAAGCTCCATTGCTGAGCTTTGTGGTCAGCTTAACCCGATCCTCCAGTGTCCTGGCACACACATGAAGGAGGACATGCCAGTCCAAAAGCAGGTTGCTATCACCACCTGGAGGCTGGCCTATCCCAGACTGCTACAGGTCCGTTGCTAACCAGTTTGGAGCTAAAAAGTCAACTGCAGGTAAAGTGGGTGGCGGAGGTTTCAGAGGCAATCAGGCGTGTGATTTACTCAAAGTTGATGGGCATCAACAATATCGCTGAAGTAATTGTTGGTTTTGAGAGAACAGGTTTCCAAACTGCACTGGAGGGGACTCATGTGCCCATAGTTTTCCCTCCTCAAGGAGTACCTGAGTACATTAACTGCAAAGGACTACTCCATTGTTATGCAGGCCCTTGTGGACCACAGAGGCTGATTCATGGATGCCAACGTGGACTGCACCAGAAAAGTTCACGAGGCCCGGAGTCTACCATGATCAGGAGTCTTCCTTCCTGGACAGGCTGGGACACAATTCCCACCAAATGACATTGTTATAAATGGAGAAACTATCCCCACTGTTTTTCTAGGGGACCCCTCGTACTCCTTTTGCCTTGGCTTATGAAACTGTATCCTGATCTCAGAGGCTTTGGCAAAAGACAGTTAATGACACTCTCAGCAGGTGTAGAATGGTGGCTGAAAGTCTGCTAGCCAGATTGAAATCACGCTGACGCTGTTTCCAGAACCATTTGGATTCCAGTGTCATCAATGCCATCTGCACTATTATGGTGTGCTGTGCTCTTCACAATCTTGGTGACGCCAAAGGTCAGAGCCACTTGCCCCTTAATGGACCTATGACAGCGTTGGACTCTTGAACCAATACACTCAGCCAGGAAGTGCACCGGACACAGCTGGACCAGGATGCACAGAGGCAACAGAAATCAGGGCAGCTTTGTGCACTCGCATTATGGACTTTCATGGGCCAATTCGCGTTCAGTATCTTCTACACCAGTCGCTTGCCACCTTCCACACAAGAGGGGGGTTGCTGCTGAGGGGAAGGATGGTACAGTGGTTCAATTCCTTCCTCTGCCAGACTTCCAGTGTGATCAGTTGGTCTCTTTGTGCCTCAGTTCCCCATCTGTACAATGGGGATAATAGAACTGGTCTTGCTCTCAGGTGTCTTGTGGGGATAAATCCATTAAAGACTTTGAGGCACTCAGATACTGTGGTAATGGGGACCGTATACTACCTTAGATGGGCTGCATTTCAGTGGCGGTGTGTGTGTGAACACACATCTGTACCCGTCCCCACTGAAGTCAACAGCAAAACTCCCATAGATTTCAATGGGGGCCAGGATTTCACCCAAGCTGAGTACTGCATGTGTATATAGACATTTTATATAGCACCTTTCTTCCCACAGTACTTTACAAACCACACGTATAGGAGCCTTCGGGAGGAAAGGTGTTATATCAAGTGGAAAATAGCATTATGACTTCATTAATAATAATACAGTGGAGCATTAAAAACTTGAAGTTAAAGTTTCCAAGTATGATTCTGGACAGCACGTTAGAGGCACTAGATCATTGCTTTGATAGCTCTGACTGTGAATTGCTCAAGTCCGCTCAAGCATGCAACCCTGGCCTGAGCCAGTTTCTGTCAGCGACAGCCCTGCAAACCACCACTTTCAGTTTCCAGCTCAAAATGTCTCAGACCAGACCGCTTAGAAGCCGGAATGTCACATGCAGCTTCATTTCCTAGGGACAAGATCCAAATGTTCCTATGCACTGAGGCCTTTCCAGGCTTGTTTCACTCCAGATCTGCAAGGTGCTCAACAGCGCTGTGAAGCGTCGGGTCCTCATTCACTAGACCCAGATTCTTGCGAATCCTTTTCTGGAATAGATTACGTTTGTGAGCTGGCTCATCTGAGCTGTGCCAGCCGAGGATCTGGCCCTGTGACTTCACTCATCCATGACTGAGGCCAGGATATTTTCCCCTCCACGAGGACTTAAATACAATTCCACACGTGGGGGAGAATTCAAAGAGCCACATGTTTTATTTCCGTTTTTCTAGTGGTAAATGACAGCACATAAAAAAAAACCCAGGGTCCTTGCTTGAAAGAGCTGACAACATAACAGACAGGCACTGGGCCTGAGTCACCGCTGCCTTTTATCTGTGCAACATGGGGGGTAAAATGCTACCATCTGTATTTGGCAGCATTTTTACACACACACACACACACACACACGACCGAATAAGGTACAAAACAGAGGAGAGGCTGGCCCTATATATGAGAGACAAGAACCAGAGACATCACTGGTGGGAAATCAGTGTTGGAAAGTCTTGCAGAAGACAGGGAAAGTGGGAGGGATTTGATGCAGGACAGGGATGGCACTCGGTGAAGTGGAAGTGGAAGGCTGGTCTAGGTGAAAGGAATGTCTTGAAAGAAGGTGTGAAGCGGAGGATGGGAGAAGGAACCAAAGGGGCCATGAGGAGAGGCCTCATGGGACCTCTGAAACAGAGTAGGGTTTTTGACTGGAATTTTTATTGCCGACTATTAGAATTGTATCCTATAACCGTGCTTCTTTCCCCACTATGTCACAACATCTATGAATGCCCCTTTGACAGGACATACAAACACACACACACACAGAGCATCCTAGCCTGCCTTCATTCTCTGCGGAACGGCCACCAAAGTCAAATAGAACTAACTGAGCCTGGGCAAAAATCAATGCCAGGACCACACCCAACTGAGCCAGGGAATAAAAGTCCTGGGGCAGATTCTGGCCCCAGTTACACCTCTCCAAATCGGTTTATTTCAACAGAGTTGCCTGGGCAAAATTGAGGGCAGAATTGGGCCCTAAGAGTCTAGATTAACTGAAAGACTTTGGATAACCCCAACGCTAGGCAAAAGAAACTCCTATGAAATCACAGCTTTTCAAAGGACCTACCACAGAGCTATTTAGCTGTGATACTGTTAGATCGTTTCTATTCAGAGAAGAGTAGCATCCTGGCAATAGTAATCAAAGGCAAGATCAGAATAAATATCAAAAGTCCATGGTGTGGAGATCCTGGAATCTTAAAATGAAATAAATTCCTAATGACGGATGGCTTCAGATGTGATCTTTGGGTGCATCTAAGCGACCCAGGACCACAAATCTTATGGCAATTCCCACTCCCTTTGGCACTTATTGTAAGAAGATGAGTTTGCCCAGTGTCCTTAATGAAAGGTTCCCCTCTCTCCACTAATACCTTGTGGGCCAGTTGGTTGCTGCTCCCTTCCACCCAACAGGTAGCGGCATCTCACCTTTGTGACACATTTTCAGAGAGCTGATGAAATAGGATATAAGAATACAATTTAAATTAATACCTAATCATTTATCTATTATCACCGCTTAGTGAGAAATGAGTAAAGCCTTCACTAGCAGAAAAGAGCAACATTGTATTATTAATGATAATATGACCACAATTAGATGCTTTCTTATCAACTTTAACTTATCCTCACAACACTCTTTTGAGGGATAGAGGTAAGCATTATTAGCCTCACTTTACAGTTTGGGAAACTGAGGCAAAAAGACTTGCCCAAGGTCACAGGGAGCCAGTGGCAGAGATAGGAATAGTGTCCAGGTCACCTGACTTCTAGGCTACCTCTATGCTGCACATTTTTTTCCCTGGGTGGTCCTGCTGCCTCGCCCATGACAGAGCCTTTCCTTACCACGGTGAAAGGCTCTGGAAGCAGAGAGCTGCTAAATCCTTTCCCCACTGCCAGAGCCTTTCACCAACATATGTTGCTACACACTGCAGTGTGGATGCAGTTTGCTTTTTGCTGCGGGGTATAGCTACACGAACCCTACATCCCTCTGAAAGTGGGGTGTAGTGTAGACGTAGCCCTAGTCTTGTGCTTTAATCAAAAGCCTCCCAGAAGAGGCCAAGTCTGACTTGGGTCCTACAACAGAGACAAGCCTGGAAATGAGATGTTCTTGGAGCATATGGTAATGAGGCTTTTGAAGGGGGGGGGGAAAGAAAAGGGACACACAGGCAGAAATATGAGATCTGAAAAGGCACGCACAGCCATGGGCTCCAGCCCTGGGAGATCTGTTCTGCCAATGGGACCATGAACCATCGATTTTGTCTTATTTTGCAACTTGCCACGCAGTGTAAACAAACCCATTTGTTTGCCCGTTATTCCTTTTAGCACAATATCTCATTTGTATAGTTCCATGTGTACTTAAGAATCAATCACTTGGAGGTGAGAGATACATGTTAAACGACTTGTCTTGCATTTCCTTTGAACGAGCACCACATCTGCCACACCGGAGCTTGAAATCCAGCTGCCGGAAAAAAAAGGAATACAAATAAGGTGGAAAAGCCAGTACTTTGGATGCCTGAAGATATAAGCTCATAAATAAATAAATATTTGTGATTGATAAGCCCTGCCTCCAGTTCCCAGTGGTTTAATGCCCACATCACAGAACCACCCCCACATCTGGCAGTAATTAGAGTCTCTGGTGGTAGGGTGTCGCAGGGAGACCAAGGATGAAGAGGCCAGGCAGTGTTCCTTGGATGATCCATGCCAGGCACATGGGCATGGGAGTGAAGGGAAATGGCTTTGGCCACTACCCACTCTGCGCCTGTCCTGTAGCTAACTACACGACTTCATTCCAGGACTCTCAAGCTTCCACCACCGCTCCCTTCACTTAAAATGCTGTGCTTTGTTGTTAAAAATTGAATGAATCTGACACAGCTTTAAATAGATTTGGATTAGAGTTAAAAATTAGTTAGAGGCTCCAACCAAGACTAAGGCTCCATTGTGCTAGATGCTGTATTTACACATAGTAAGCGATAGTCTCTGCCCCCAAGAGTTTACAATCTCTATAGCCAAGACAAACAAAAGGACTCTTAGAATCTCCATTTCACAGGTGGGAAACTGGCCCATTGAGAGTAAATGACTTGCCAAAGGTCATATTGGAAGTATGTAGCAGAGTTAGGCCAGGTCGACTCTACAGACCTCTATCAGTATAACTACTTAACCCCTCGTATAGACAGTGCTATGTCTGAGACCTTCTCCTGTCGACATAGCTACCGCCACTTGGGCGGGTGGATTAACTACAACAGTGGGAGAAGCTCTCCTGTCGGCGTAGTAGCTGCGCTGCTGTAGCGCTGTACATGAAGACAAACCCTTATTAATTTAACCCCGCCGCCCTGAGCCTACCAATGCACATTAGCCACAAGACCATTCTTCCTCTCTTCGAAAGTGATTTGGATTTGTAAGTATAATTTTCCTTTGCTTTCTTCTCTTCCTATTCTAACGACATCTCCTTGACCTTTTTCATTATTCTGCACTACTCACTGCACAGGGCTACAGGACACACACAGTCCATGCACCGTAAACCAAAAAAAATATATGCTGTGAATGGCCCAGCTGAGAAGAATTTACCTAGATCAAACATTGACTTATGTTTACTTTTACCTGCCGTGCTTGTTGATGTCACTGGGATTCAGTCCCACCTGTGAAAATCAGGCCACCTGTTTTTAATCAGTGCTGGGCCAAATTCTCACTTGAGCGCTATGCCGAAAGCGGGAAAGTTTGAGAAGATGCAGGACACAGTGCAAACGTCCCAGACATCTCCTATTATGGAAGGCAGTCAAGCCCTTGGAACATGACACGGGTTTTGCATCCGTCTCAGTGGATATTAGCAGAAAAGGGCATAGCCAAGGCAGTTATGTGCCTATGAGTTATGTGCTCAACCCACAGACATGCTACCCTCATGCAGGTGCCCCCAGCTGCAGAAATTCTTTGCCCGATGCTGGGGTAGCTCATGTAAAGAGCAATGGAGACTGGAATGGAAATAGCGGGAGATAACTAAAGGAGGCATGCTCCAAGATCCCACTGGCCTGGCTGGCATAGTTCTTAGAATAGCCTCTGCAATTTGAGCACAGTCCTGCAGCCCTTGATCAGGCAAAAGTCCTGTTGAAGTCCAGCTTGCCAGGAGGGCAGAAAGATGCCTTTTGGCTAGATTGTGACCTGCCCACGAATTGACTTTATAAAGGTCATGAAGTGCTAGTACAAATTCAGGAGAATGAGCCGGAGCAATCTGGAATTCCTTTGATGGAAACATTTGCCAGACAAAGTTTGGGGTTGGGTCATAATTGAACATGGGCAAATGTCAATGTCAATGCAATTTTCTGCTTTTTCTACAGGAAAACGCATAACAAAACATCTTGTTAATCAACATTTAAATTGTTCAAAATGACAAGATGTTGAAATGAAACACTTTGTGTCAATCCAAACTGTTGCTACTTTTCTTTTTTATAGGTTTCAGAGTAGCAGCCGTGTTAGTCTGTATCCGCAAAAAGAACAGGAGTACTTGTGGCACCTTAGAGACTAACAAATTTATTAGAGCATAAGCTTTCGTGGGCTACAGCCCACAATATTTTGACTTTGTCAAATTTTAGGATGCCAACCACTGTCAAAATATCAGCATTTCTTGTGGGATGGAAATGCTGTTGTCCAAACAGCTCTATTTAGGACTGTGAACTAGCTATTGTGCAGAAAGCCACAGTCTAATTCTTGGTAATGACACTTGCAAGCACTACTGAGAGACCTACCATATTTATTTCCAATGATCATCAGGAGATTACCGGTCATCCACCATTCATATAGTATTTCAAGAGATTTCATCCCATTTCCAATATTAAAGATTTCTATTTCTCCCTTAATAACTTAATCTACTTGAATGGATTTTAAACTTTTGAGACTGAGACTTAAACTGGCAGCCAAAAATGATGAGAATTGTTTTTTTTTAAAGAAAAACAAAACAAAACTAATTATTCTAAACCCCCTAACTCAAGAATGGCTTCTCAGAGTGACTTCACATTTTTCAAACCATCCTGCTCAAGTCTGATGCGAACTAAAAATAATATCAGATTAAAAAGAAGTTTTTGTTTAAAGAAAGTTAGGGAAGAGTGCAAAAAACAATAAATCTGGTTTATAATGGAAAATGACTTAGTCACAATCTTAACTATGGCAACACTACAATGTCTCTATAGTATATCTTACTTGATTATTCATTTCCAATCAATACTGCCTAATGATTAGACTACAACCTGATCAAAGCAATTTGCCAATGACAGATTACACAGCTCTCAATGCCCTTTGTAGCCTTTTCTCTTAAAAAATTCTAAAGCCCAACCAAACCTAAGAACATTTAAAAAGTCATTTTTAAAGATTTTTTTATCGTGATTAATAGCTACACTTGCTCAATATGTCATTTTCATTTCTTTAAAAATATCATTCTGAAGATGGCTAGTGCTTGGAAACGTAACCATTTTTGCCAGGATGGTATCGAATGGTTCGGCCTAATCTTCATCTTTAAGAAAAATCACAGATTTTCCTTAATCCTCTGGTTACTTTATATTACACTTTTGCAGAACATTTCAGGATCTCTGTCCAGTAGCACAAATTTCATAGCCAACTCTGTTGGCTTGATCCTGCAGTCCTTCCTAGTCAGGCAAAACTCTCATAAGGACTGGGCCTTTGGTCTCCCAGTACAAACATACTTGGCGGAAACAGAAGTCAGAAAAGGGTTGAGCAGAGAGAACCAGTGTCACTCTGTCAGAGCACAAAAAGTGTGATCAGAAGCTTTCAATTCTACATAGTCCTTATCTATAGATGGGCCAGATTCTCATCTGGTGTAAACTGGTATAGCTCCATTGAGTCCAACAGTGCAATACTGACTTTCACCAGCTGAGAAACTGGCCCTACTGCTGTATTTAGATAAGAGTTACCTTCTCCTCTGAAAAGCACCCTGGGTTCCTTAATGTCTGCTCTGAGCGAACAGGAGTTGGGTTGTTTTAAGGTCCCATGCAAAAGACCCCAACAAAGGAGAATTCATGGAACTCCGTTTATTCATCTCAGGTGGGCAAAAGGGCTGAATCCACTCAGCTGACAGTGGAACTGTGGCTCCAGGAAGTCTTACTATTTTGATCCAATCATTGAGACCACTAAACTCCCCTCCCCAGCATACATTTAGTGATTATTACTTTGTCTGAAAACTGTATTGTGAGGATATTGGCTTGTAAACAAATAAATCTCAGTAGCTATCGAACAACGTGTTGTTTCTTAAAAAACACCTGCCTGATGCAGCACCCTTGTCTCTGGGTTCATGAGTGCACATTGGTGTAGAGAGGCAACTGGTGTTTCTACCTCCATGTTGTTTGACCCTGCTCAGAGCACTTTTAGATGACACAATGGTTAAAACATGGGAGGCCAGTTTATGCTAGCGCTCCCGCTGCAGCTAGCACAAGTGGAGCTGTATCAGGGTGAGAGAATGTGAGAAAAACCCAAGTGCAGGCAAAGTCATAGTGCAGACAGGGCCACTCCGGGCTAAAAACCCCACATCACTGTCACCCCTTTAAAAATATTTGGGGGCTATATTGCCTGGGCCAATCTGTTGTTGGGTTTTTAAATATATTAAATAATAAAATGGTCAGAGGGCGAAGACCACAATCCATGGTAAGGAGGAAGCAGGGGTGTCTTGGCCCAATGCCAACTCCTGGAGGAATGATCCTTGGGGCAGAGGTTAGAACCAGATTTTCAGAGATGTTGAGCACCCACAACTCCCCCAAAATACTAGGGAAGTGCACCCAGCAGCTGTTATTGCTCTGCCTTTTCACAGCGAGTCGTGTGAACCCCCTCTTCTCCTTGCATCACCATCCATGCTTGAGACTCCTGCTTTGTTCTCTCTAGGAGTATAAGTACTGAGACTAGGTCTGACCTCTGCCTCGGGGCATAAAGGGGAAAATGGCCCCTTCTGCCCTCTCCCACACCTCATATAGCCATATAGTTCCAGACTAGATCTCGTCCTGTGACGTGTGTGAGGTACCAGTGTTTGGGAGCACACCAAGACAGCTGCATTCGCCAACCCAGAAGCTGTACCACAAGTCACAGGGCTGAGAAAGTGAGTTGCTGCCCCATAGAGATTGGGGCAACTTAATAGCATCTCTCATACACACTGCATCTCAAACAACTTTGTAAGGACAATGACCCTGATCATGCTATGAGCTCTGTGTGAACCTACCACGAGGGTACAGGAGCCTGCTTGTGCAGAGCTCATTACAGGATTGGGGCCTAAACATCTATCACTTTTCTGTCCTTGCCAAAGTATTCAGCACAATCTTTGGGGCCTTCTCTTGAAAAAAAATCAGTGAAGAAATGTAGACAATATTTTGCACCAACTTTCAGTGAAACCCATACATGAAAAAATACAATGGGAAGTCTCTTCATGGGGGGGGGGGGGGGGACACGGGGGAGGGACGAACGACAAGTCTTTGGGAAACCAACTGAGAAGTGTGTGTGTGTGTGTGTGTGTGTGTATACACACACGCACCCTTTAATCTCACTGTAGCAGTGAAAAGAGCGCTATTCACAAAAAAGGGTTAATGGAAGTTCTCTCTTTCCCCAGTAACTTCATGGCCCAAACAGCTTTCATTGTGAAATGGGTGCAGGTGTGGGCTATGCTTTGTTGATCACAATCCCTTTTGCAGAGGAAGCTTTGAATATGTTTGACATAATCAGCTCACAGCCTTTGCCCGTACTCTTTCATAAACAGGCCATTTTCACATCCTTTTCATGGGATCCGACAAGCGGAAAAATAATTAATGTTACCTCAGCCTAACAGTGACCCAGCTTTGATTCAAAAAGACGGCATGTTGCATAAACTAACCATTTAATTGAGTGACAGAAAAAGCCCAGATGTATCAATTCTGCCGCTGCGTATTATGATTACTGGGGCTTTGCAAGGATTGTGCTCCTCTGGTCATAACACAACATATAAATTCAGGCCCCTGAAGCTCTTTCAGCAGGCCAGTTTGGGGGTGAGCAGGGGATTATCAAAGTTTGTCGGGGTGTGTGAACGATTGGGTACCCTAGAGACAAGGCACAAGTGCCCACTCTGAATGGGGGGTGGCCAAACTTTGCCCAACTATGGGCCATTGTGGAAACTGAGGTCAACCCATTAGCAACTTGCCACCAGCCTGAGAGCTAACCCTAGTTTGTGAAAAATGGAGCAAGTTGTAGCCATCCTTGTGATAGAGGGTGCAGCCTGTGGAGATGACAGTGCCAGTATGTGATGCTCCATCCTGACTGGTATCAGAGGGGTAGCCGTGTTAGTCTGAATCTGTAAAAAGCAACAGAGGGTCCTGTGGCACCTTGGAGACTAACAGAAGTACTGGGAGCATAAGCTTTCGTGGGTAAGAACCTCACTTCTTCAGATGCAAGTAATGGAGTAGCCTCAAAATGGAGCATTATGGGTTGGAGCCTTAACAAAAACCAGTCTCCACCCATCAGTGACCTGGATCTCCCTCAGACATGTGTCAGACCATGGTCTGGTGAGGAGACGCACTGGCTGAGCTGGTAACCTCCTTCTGTCTATAGGTGATGGTTACTTCTGGGCTGACACACCAGCCCTTGACCTAGGGACTTCTAGAGCTAAAAAGTGTGAACTGCTACGGGTTGAGTTAACAACAAGAACTCTTAGCTGGAGGATGGAGCAGATTTATATCCTCTGCATATTGACACAGAGAGGGACCTGCATTGCACACACCCGTGAGTTACACTTTAGACAAAGGCAATTAGTTCTCTTCCAGCTGGACTCCTCTGCAGCTTTGGACACCACCAACCATCAGATACTCCTGCCCCACCTCTAAGAAGCTGTAGGACTGAATGGAAACCTCTTGAAATGGCTCAGACCCTTCCTTTCAGACCAACCCCAGGAAGTAGTTATAAGCAATTGTTCTTCCACCTCCAATAAGAAAGGATATGATAAAGGCATCAGTAATGAATGGGATAGAGAAGGTAGGCCATACACTGCTATTCACCCTCTTATAATATAAGAATAAAGGCATGTTCGAAGAAATGGTGTCCATGTAAAACTCATAGAAGGAAATACCTTCCCACATAACATACAGTTCACCTGTGAGTCTCATTATCACAAGTTTCAGAATGGTAGCCGTGTTAGTCTGTATCAACAAAAAGAACAAGGAGTACTTGTGGCACGTTAGAGACTAACAAATTTATTTGGGCATAAGCTTTCGTGGGCTAAAACCCACTTCATCGGATGCATGCAGTGGAAATACAATAGGAAGATATATACACACAGAGAACATGAAAAAAATGGGTGTTGCCATACCAACTCTAACAAGACTAATCAATTAAGGTGGGCTATTATCAGAAGAAAAAAACACTTTTGTAGTGATAATCAATGATAATCAGGATGGCCCATTTCCAACAGTTGACAAGAAGGTGAGAGTAACAGTAGGGGAAAAATTAGCATGGGGAAATAGTTTTTACATTGTGTAATGACCCATCCACTCCCAGTCTTTATTCAAGCCTAATTTAATGGTGTCCAGTTTGCAAATTAATTCCAATTCTGCAGTTTCTCGTTGGAGTCTGTTTTTGAAGTTTTTTTGTTGGAGAATTGTGACTTTGAGGTCTGTAATCGAGTGACCAGGGAGGCTAAGTGTTCTCCAACTGGTTTTTGAATGTTATAATTCTTGAAGTCTGATTTGTGTCCATTTATTCTTTTGCGTAGAGACTGTCCGGTTTGGCCAATGTACATGGCAGAGGGGCATTGCTGGCACATGATGGCATATATCACACTGGTAGATGTGCTGGTGAACGAGCTCTTGATGGTGTGGCTGATGCGCTTATGCCTAGCATCAGCTCTGCCCTAGCCATCCCCTGTGGGGTTTCTTGCACCTACCTCTGAAGCAGCTGATGCTCGCCACTATGGGAGACAGGGTATCGAACTAAGCTGTTCTATGTCTGTATGGGGTTCTGGTCCATGACTAGGGCAGTGTCTGATCCAGCATGGCAGTTTGTATGTTTTTAAAGCTCTCTCCCACTAGGTTCACCCCTCTCCTTTGCCTTGCTCAACACGGCTCTGAAACTCTTGAGATTGAAGTGACAGTGGCACAGGTATGACACCGAGCTCAGTCTCCTTTACACGCAAGCCTCCCAGCTCTGATACCAGCTCTCTCAAGGCTGGCTGAAATCAGCACTTGGCTAAAGCCAGGCTGGTGTGAAATGCACTAGTGAGAGCTTTAGAAACATGTTTGTGACACATTAGGGGTCTCAGGGCAGCACTGATACTGAAATTAATCAAAGCAGATAGAGATAGGGTTAAGTATCAGAGGGGTAGCCGTGTTAGTCTGAATCTGTAAAAAGCAACAGAGGGTCCTGTGGCACCTTTAAGACTAACAGAAGTATTGGGAGCATAAGCTTTCGTGGGTAAGAACCTCACTTCTTCAGATGCATCTGAAAGCTTATGCTCCCAATACTTCTGTTAGTCTTAAAGGTGCCACAGGACCCTCTGTTGCTTTTTAGAGATAGGGTTATTTTCCTTCCCTAGTATTAGGTCACCCATTCAATCCCCCTGCCACTAGAACGTTGCTCACGCCAGTCTATCCTCCAGTGCATTGTCTTGTCTAGTTTTACATGTCTCAAACAATGAGGCTTCTGCCACTTCCCTTGAGAGGCTATTCTACAGTTCAACAGCTCTCAGATTTGGCAGATTTCCCCTCCCTCCCCTCCTGATATTCAGCCTACAGTGAATTCTTCTTCATTTTATCTCATTGTTCCTGGATTTTTTAATACCACTGGTATCCCCCTGCACAATTCTTCTCCCTGTTCCTACCCTTCACATACTTGTAGAGGGTGATCATGTTCCCTGCTATTTTTGCTCAGCCGCACGATCCCTATTTAGCTCTTTTAATTTTTTTCTAAGTTAGTCCCTCCACCCTCCTAAGCATTTTTGTTGCTCATCTCTGAATTTGCTGTGTCTTGCATTTCTTGGCTCTAGAGCTGAACTCAGTACTCTACAGGCCAAGCCATGAGCCTGCTTATCCAGATATGTTTCCATGGCTTTTGGCTGGAACGTAAGGCCTGGTTTTCAGAGGGGTGCTCAGAACTGCTGAAAAATCATGCCAATAGTGTTTTGATTGTCTTGGTGGCCACTGGAACAGAGATCCTCACTGAGGGAGTTTGGGCCCACATAAACACCATGGATAAATCCTCCACTGTGTGTTTTTGCAAGGAAACAGCGTGTTAGTGTCAGTGCCATAAGAACAAGCCCATACCCAGCTGTAGCCAGACACAATCCAACTGCATATGTGCCTTGACCCTTCTTTTTGTTGGCAGGGGCTGAGCATTCTGTCTCCCACCTCGTGTAAAGATAACCCCTTAGCTCACTGTTTCCTGACTGGAGCTGTACAGAGAGGGACTATCCCTTTACTTCTCTATCACCAGATGTGTGTCAACACGTTCATTAATACCAGCATTCAACATATTCAGTGTCCTGCAGTTTTGCTTGCTAATATTAAAAGTATTCCCACCATGCTCTGTCCTAATCTGTAGAGGTTCTTATACCATTCTCCTCAGCACAGAATCTGAGTAACTTTCATGCATTAAGCAACGTGACTCACGTCCATCCCATGAGGTTTGTTCTTTCTCTCATCCTCTCACCGGGGTTATGCACAGTGGACTGGTTTGTTTTGGTAGGGGTTTCTTTTCTTTTTCAATGTCCATGCTGCTCCATGTTTATATTGGAGAAGGTAGGTCAGAGAAGTGTATCTGGCGCTTGGAGCAGAAGATGGGCAAGTTAGCGATAGTCCTCAGTTCTGAAGGAGTTTGTTCCGCAGGCTTGCGCTGGTCCCTGAGAAAGTTCTTTCACCTCCACGGACAAGTTTTATCCTTGTGCTAGACAATTCCATTGTGTCTGAAGAGCAGAGTTGTCGACCACAGTCCCCATGCTGGAGCCTTTTCTTTTTTAAAATATGGAGATATACCTGTCTCATAGAGCTTGAAGGGACCTTGAAAGGTCATCAAGTCCAGTCCCTTGCCTTCACAGCAGGACCAACTACTGTCCCTGATAGATTTTTTGCCCCAGATCCCTAAACAGCCCCCTCGAGGATTGAACTCACAAACCCTGGGTTTAGCAGGCCAATGCTCAAACCACTGAGCTATCTCTCTCCCTCAGGGATTGTTTTTGATAGTCTCAGCCCAGGCCCTTGAGTACCTTGAAAATAAGGAGTTAGACCTTGAACTTGACCAGTTATTCTTTGGGAAGCCAACAGAGATCAGAGGACAGGTGTGATGTGCTCACGTGTTGCTGAGGAGACACACCGCACCATGTATCACGTTTTATATTTATTGGTATTGAGAAAAATGTGGGGAAAAGCTATTATGTTGTCATAAAATAGAATCAATAAGAGAAAGAAAGAGACCTGTTTAGAAACCATGCTGAGTGGTGCTTTAGACAAACCACAGAGAGAGGGATCAACCAACCCATCTCTCTACCAATGCAGTACAGAATCGATCTTTTGTCATGCATGGCTGCCCTATTCCTCCTCATGTCCATGTAAATCCCTATGATCCGAATCATGGTCTATATGATATTAATTGAAGGTGAATGCACACATTGTATAGTACACCTCTACCCCGATATAACACGACCCGATATAACACAAATTAAAATATAACACGGTAAAGCAGTGCTCCGGGGGGGGGGGGAGGGGGGAGGAGGGAGGCTGCACACTCTGGTGGATCAAAGCAAGTTTAATATAACGCGGTTTCACCTATAACGTGGTAAGATTTTTTGGCTCCCGAGGACAGCATTATATCGGGGTAGAGATGTATTTTGTATTTCCTGTACAAAACACACGGGGGGGAGGGGGGGAGAGATTTGCAAAGATGCACAGCAATGGCCTAATTCTGCTCTCATGGTAACTGATTTCAGTGGGAGCACATAGAATTTCTGAAAATTTTACTCATAGAGACAAACACAGGCGCCAACTTTCCTTGGCGCCAGTGGGGACTCGCACAAGCTCCCCCATCCCAGCCCTGCCCCTACTCCACCCCCACCCTGCCCCTATTGAATCCCTCCCCAAATCCTGGCCCCACCTCTTCCCCGAGCACGCCGGTTCCTCCTCCTTCCCAGCACTTGCCGTGTGAAACAGCTGTTTCGCGGCGTGAGTGCTGGGAGGGAGGGGGGAGAAGCAGAACTCGGCGGCATGCTCAGGGGAGGAGGTGGAGGTGGAGCGGAGGTGGAGGTGAGCTGGAGCAGTGGGTGGGGTGGGTTGGAGAACTGCCGGTGGGTGCAGAGCACCCACCAATTTTTCCCCATGGGTGCCCCAGACCTGGAGCACCCACAGAGTCAGCGCATATGGAGACAAAGAATAAAATTCTGGAGTTTTGCCTTTGACTGGGGCTAGGATTTCACCCAAAGTCTGCTCTGAGGGGTTTAATGGAAGGAATATCAACAAAGTGACTGACATATCCAGCCTCTGAAAGCAACTTCTTGAGGTCCAGCTTTATCTTTGAGGTGGCCCCATGCTTTATGGGGACCAGAGGAAGCCAATATCTTGTATCACACAAAACAATTGCGTCCGGATTCTGCCATCCCAATTTATAATGAGTAACACTTTACTCCTCTAGGGGTCCTGTTGCACCCCTTACTGTGCAAGCAATCCCATTCATTCCAGTGGGACCGCGACTGGAGTGAGGATCTAGCCAAGATAAGTGGTGGGGGGGGTCAGAATTTATCCCTTGTTGAGCAGAGTCTCAACGTGCAATAAGATCGAACACCAGCGCCTCCACTTCCCGTAGCAATTCCAACCTACACAGTAAAAGGGAACAATCAAAATTTCAACACTCACATAACTGTTGGGAGCATTTAACTCGTGGGCTGCGAGGAGAGAACTGCACACAACCATTTGCCTGCCCCAAAATCAAATAAATAAATAAACCAAGCACTTCCCAGCAGTTATACTGGTCTCTGGAACTGAAAAACGTAAAGTTGGCTCCACTTTAACACCCACGAACCTAATTGGATTTACTGCCTGAGTGCAGGAAAACTTGACAAGATTATGGACACAGAAAATAATTTGAGATTAACACAGACGGTACATTCAATACAGGTGGCGGAACAATTAGAAACGTAGTTAAGCTCTGGAAAATCTTTGTAAACCTGAAGGGGATTTAAGTCTAAAAGAGATTTGGTGTGAGCCATCATCGCTGGTGCATTGCGCCCAGCCCTGATCTTTCTAGCCGATCCAGGTGCTGGAAACGTGAAGTACAAAGTAAAGTTAAAGGACTGATTTGGGGCCAAATCATCCCATTCTCAGGGAAACCCTGAGGGAGTTGGGGAAATGCAGAGGCTGTTCCACCTCGTTGTCTCCTTCAAGGGTGTGGAGTACACAGCCACATGGAAAGGGTGAGGCGAGACCTTCAAATTGCTTGGAGAATAGGGATCCATATGAAATCCTGCTACTGGTCCTGTGGATCTTGGGACATCACAGACCAGGCTTGTTCCACATGATGTACCCCAGCCTTCTTCCCACCTCCTACAGTAACAGAGGTTGTACCAGCATTGGTTCCCTTGCTTCCCCTGCACAGAAGTTAGTAGCATTAACAGTGTCATTCGAGCATAAAGCAGAAGTGATCAGAACGACTCTGCTCCATTGGTCCTGTGGCTAGGTGCTAGCACAGGACTTGGGAGACATGACTTCTATTTCCTACTTTGCCAAAGTAGTGTAGATTAGCCTTAGGAACAAACTACTGAAATATGTCCATAAGTGTTGTTGCTCCAGTTAGCAATCAGACCCTTTGAATGATATTTCCTCATCAGTCTGATAACTTGGGAGCGCCGTATAAAATCAGGACAACACACAGCAGCGCCCTCTCTGTTTTTAAACAGATGGACCCGCACATACACATAAATGCCAGATGGAGCCTGGGCAAACTACACAGCTGAAGGATCTGGCACCAGCTCTTCTCAGCTTGAACAATTAGCTAGTGAAACACAGTCAGTTTTCCAGGCTGCTCAAGTTTCAACAAACACCCTTATTGAAAAACCAAAGAACAGTAATGGAACTGCTCCTGGGATAACCCAGGGTTCAAGAGTGAATTCACCGCTGACGTGCCCCCTCAGGGCGGGGCATGGCATGGCTCTTTCCGCTCTAGCGCCCCCTGTCGGCAGCAAATGCTCCAGCCCTGCCTCCTCTCAGGAGTCGCGCCTCCAGGCAGGTCACATTTTATTCCCGCCCCTTCTGGGGTATCTCTTTGGAGTCTCTCAACCAAATTTGAAAGCATAACAACACATCACAAAAGTAACTTCTGCCTCTCCCCCAGACTTGAACCCTTACTCCACCCACAACTCTCCATTCTTCTGGAAAATGCTGACTCTTGGGGGGCACCTCACTGGAGTCCTCCCCTAGTCTTGATCCTTACAGCTCTTACTCAGGCTTTTGAATCATCCTTCTGCCCTTATGTTAGGGGCTTCACACCACCTTTCAGTGGCTGGCAAGGGAGCCCAGGCCCACCCTCTACACTGGTTCCAATCCAAGGACCCCAAGCGACCAGCCACGGTCTGCTTGTCCAGACACTGCCTCTCTGGACCCCACCCTGCCATTTACCTTTCTTCTGGACTTCTCCCCAGAGGTCCAGTTCCTAGCCTTGTATCAGGGTTAGCCACAGGAACTGCTTGCGCCAATCCTGGGTCTTTCCTCTCCTCTAGGCTTCCTCTTGGCACTGCAGGAGCTTTCTTGTTCCTCTCAGGCACCAAGACAGTGACTGAAGAGTTCTTCCTTCTCTCCCTTCTGCTCCAGGGCTCTCTCTCTTTATAACACCACCCAGCTCCTCCCCAGTTGTCTCCATCTTTAATTAGGCCTGGCCCACCCTCCAGGTGCAACCTGGTGCCTTAATTGAGCTCTTCCGCTCCAGGTCACTCTTTCATTAACATTACCTGTGTGGGGTACACAACCCACCAGACCCAGCTAAGCAGTCCTCGGGGGTTTGCTTCCTAGGGATCCAAACCTGCAAGGTGGTGAACACGCCATTGCACTGTTTACACTATAACAGTCCAAGGAGGGGCTAATTCCGCTCCCTGTCTCTGTAGACCACTCTGTCAGTGCGTACAGGCCATAAGTAAGCTGCATGGAGCTAGAGGAGAATTCCCTCAGCTCAAGAGACATGTTCAGGCACCCTAAATGGCCCTACACTGTCCCCCTCATAAGCCATGGTGGAGGGTATGCTGACGGAAGGAAGAGGTGTTGTGAGGTGGCACTGGGACTAGTCATAACCCTCAGTGCTATGGAGGACTCTGGGCCACAGTGACAGGGTGAGAGAGGGAGCAGCTATCGCCCTCAGAGCTGTGGGGGACTCTTGGCTGCCGTGCTGTCCCGGGACCACCCTGGAGAGCCTGCCGTAGATTAGAGCCCGCTCCTCATGTTGTCTTATGCCCGGGGCAGTTTCAGGCCCCACAGCAGCCTGGGATTTGGTATAAACCCACCTTTGCCACCTGGGCCAGATCCTGTGTGTGTCTCAGGAGATTCAGCACAAAATCTGGCACTGAGTTTGTCACTGGTTAGCGTTATGCCTCTAAACGTGGGTTGTGTCCACAGCCAACAGGGTTAACCACTAGAGCTAATTGATTTTTCACTTTTGTGGCTGAACTGAAAAATCGGGGGGGGAGATGGTTTGTTTAGAACCAAAACTGAATTTTCTTCATTTTTTTCTTGCCAAAACAAACCAAAAAGAAAAAGTTTCAAAAGTGCCCAAAGAGCCATTTCCACGTTTTTGAAACTTTGTCTTCATTTTTTTCCTTTGGCCAAAACTTTTCATAACATGTGACCCAAATTCACAAATCGTTTCTGTCACCCGAAACTGCATATTTCAGTGAATTTACTATTCTCTGAAAAAATGTCACCCAGCTCTAGTAGCAACTCATCTAATTACCATGGGAGCTAATTATGATTGCTTTTTCAAGTGGCCTAGACTGGAGTACATTTGTCTTCCTGTACAGATTGGCCACACTCTTTAATAATGTGGACAGGACGCCCTCACCATGCCAATCAAATGACATTGGCCAGTCTTCCCTCATCCCAACTCACGGTGTGGTAGGACATACCATAGTGCATTGCTGCTGGCGCTGCTCTGAGCGCATCCTCTCCTGAGGCATTATCACCTTGTCTACACTAGGAGATGGAACTGTTGCAGACAGGGCCTGAGTTAAGCTGGCACATAACAGTGTGGCGTACCAGCACTTTGTTCATGCTGCCGCTTGTTCTGCTGAATCCAAGCTTCCATTTTAAAATAAAAAGGAAGTCTCTCATTTTCAGGGTTGCTGAGCGAGCCTCAGAAAAGTGACCCAGCTGTAACCGATACAATGGTATCTGCATGAATTTGCAGCACCGGAGACAATTAGCTCTGAGAAGTGCACCTCCGTGGGGGCTAACTCAGATCCTCAAATTCAACATTGTTCATAACTCCACTGCTCATCAAAGCATGTAGGAAAGGGGATGGAGGGTCACAGGATGAAGATCTCCACAATCTTCTGAGTGACCACTGACTTTAGCACCATGGGAGCACTGGAGTTACCACCTCTTCTTTTCAGCCACAGTCAAGATGCAACCAAACCCAAGGAGTTCAGAAAAGGCACCTGAGCCCCTCTGCCAAGTGGCAGCTGAGCTCTAGAAGCCTAGTGGTGCATACAGACCTCACAGAAGGGAAGCCAAGTATGAGGGGCCCAGCAGAGACAATGGATGCATTTGAACCCCGCTGGGAGTTGGGGAACTACGCTGAAGGAGCCCAGAGAGCACACATGATCATACTTGGAAAATCTGCACCATCTGCTGTAATCAGCATTTCAAGTAGGTGGAGTTTATTTTGTGGGTGGAGCTTGGAAGAGCACCACCAAATTTTTCCCCTACATTTGACCCTGGTAGGTCCCCTTGAACCAATACTGAAAATGGTTTGAAGTAGCAAGGCCAGATCCTCAGCTGGTGTAAATGGGCGTAGCTCCGTCGATTTCAGTGGAATTGCGCTGTGACTTCTGGGGAGCTATTCTGAGTTACACCAGTGGAGGGTCTCGTCCTAGTAGTGTAGAACAAACATACCATTTTCAATGTCGTTTCAGAACATGTCCTTGATGCTTGGAGCAAACTTGCTGAACTTGGCCCATACTCACATAATGCTGCGCCACTGCATGGGCTGTTAGTGGCAGGGATCAAATTTGAGATCCCTGAATCTAAACACATGACCCACCTCTTCTAGCCAAGTCTGTAGCAGCCTCATTTGTCTTGATCTGTGACCCAGCTGCCATTAGAAGGGGAGAGAGTGCCATCTTCGCTATTAGATCACGAAGAACCAAGCTGCACACATGTTTTCACCGAGGGTTTGGTTTTCTATGGTACACAGGACTTGGGGAAATAGCTGCCCAGATTTTCCCAGAATGCACCGATACAAACAAGGTTTGGCAGCAGGCTAGGTGCAGATGCACAAACGGGATTGGCACATATTGTGTTGAGAGAAAAAAGCTGCTGCAAAGTGAGAACTCAAACTGCGTTTGTTATAATTGAGTCAGATCACAGTAACATGACCTGGACACAAAGACAAGGTTGCACTTATAGTATAGCCGAGACCTCAGTTGCCCTTAATTAGCTCTTTGGAGCAGGAACCCATTTTTAAACCACCTCGTTACACTCTTGGGTGCAATGGAAATAATAAATAATCAATCAAAACCTGAACTGATTCTAACAAATGGAGGCTGGTCACATGGCTCGGTTCATCAGCAGGCTCTGTAATTTCCAACTGCCAGGATTATTTCTGGCAAGTTTAACACATTTCTAGTTGTCCTGCAGTTAATCCCCTCGAAAGATTATAAACATTCCTTGGTGTGGAACCAGCTTCTGACTGTCCAGTTCCCCCCTGGGGTGTTCAGAAAGGAAGCCGAATGAAGCTGCACTGGGGTTCCTAGTCCTTTGTCTCTGGTGCAGTCCTTCTCCATGGGCATGTCTACACTGCAGCTCAGGTAGACAGACTTGCACTAGCTGGTGTCAAAAATAGGAGTGTGGCTGCTGCGGCTCAGGCCGCCCTGGGCTTGACGGCCTGAACTGCAATGTCGCCACTGGTATTTTTAGCATGCTAGCTCAAGCCCTGGCCCTGCTATGCAAACCTGTCTACTCGCGCTGGGAGGCTTGCGCCCAGCTGCAGTGTGGATACCCCCACTGAGACCAAGGAGCTGTAAAACAAGGAGCCTCATCTAGTGTACATTTTTCAAATATGGTTTAGTCTGGCTAGCTGGCTGGCCAGACCCGTGGTAGAAACCATTTTAAGGGGCATGGTGAGGAAGGACCGCCTTGTGGTTAAGGCACCAGAACAGTGCTGAGACAATATACGTTCAGTTCCTGACTCTGCTACAGGACTTCCTGGGTGTCCTTTGGCAAGCCACTTAGGGTATGTCCACACTGCACCTGAGAGGTGTGAGTACAAACCCCGGAGCTTGGAAAGCTACCCCAGGGCCCTGTGGCAAAAGTGCTGTTTTCTAGTAAGCTAGCGGGGGTATGCCTCCACGTGCTGCAAATGCACCTCCCGATTGCCAGGTAAATATACCCTTGATCTCTCTGTGCTTCAGCTCCACATCTGTAAAACAGGGGTTATAATACTTCCTTTGGCATTCTTCTCTATTTAGACTGGAAACTCTTCAGGGCAGGGAATGGCACGCAGTGTTGTGAAAAAAGCTGCTCTTGGGAGAGAGAAATCACAGCTCGGGTTCTTACAAATTATGAATTATTTTAACATCATTTACAATCTAGTTGTCATTTTACTATTCCTGTTATTGACTTTTTCATATTTTCCTCAGCTGGGACAATGAAAATACACCAGCTAGTTCATTCTGGCGTCTAATCCGTTTGACTTCCCATGCACGAGCTAGCACCAAGCAGCAAAGCTGATATTGCAAATGCTGCAGGAGAATGTTTGTTTGTTTTCTATTCGAGATTCACAATGTCCCGGGAATACTTCTGTTGGACTTAGGTTTTGTCAAAGCTTGTTTTGACAGAAAATGTTCAGTTTGGGAAGGGGGCAACTTCGACCTGACAGTGTTCTTTGAAATGTGTAACAAAGAGTTTAAAATCGATGTAGGGCTAGAATGCAGAAAATATCTATGGCCCCCAGGCTAACAAGCTCTAGAAAACCAATATGGACATGACAACTTAACTCACTCCAGCAAAAGTTCAGCCTGCTGCAGAAAGCCAGCCCGCCTCTGTTTACACAAGAAATTGTGGTGGAAGCAACCGGAGCTATCACCTGCACATGTGAGACTCTGACCCTTGCCCTCCTCAGGTGGGAAGAGCAAACAGGTAACACCACCTGGGAACCCTGCTAACAGGTACTGTCAACACTTCCTTTGAAAAGGGGAATCTAGCACCTACCCTAAAATGTGCAGCACTCTGACCAGGATTAAAGAAACCATCGCTCAGCTCTAACTGCCCAACGCCTAACCTCCTTTTGAGAATGCTGGCTGAGAAGCTAACAAAGCTAAACAAGCTAAAGAGCCAACAGGACACAGAAAACACTCAGTTCTGTATCTCCTTTGAATCAAACATAAACCACACCATCTCTCTCAAGCAGGGCTGCTGGACTAGAGGTGCTGGCGGAGCAGCAGCACCCCCTGGCTTGACATGGTTTACATCATATATAGGGTTTACCGTTTTGTTCAATGGCTTTCAGCATCCCCATGATACAAATTGTTCCAACGCCACTGCTCTCGATGGGTAGCCAAAATGAAGAGCAGCTGGATAAAGAGGAACCCACGCAAGACTAGGGGGATGCTGGTAGGAAGCATTGGAGAACTTGTCTGCTCTGTGACCCCTCCCATTGTCCAGAGTGTCTGCTTACAGATTAAGTTAGTCTGCAGCATTCCGGTTTTCTGGACTCTTCAATGCCAGTGGATGCCCAACAGTCAAAGCGGTAAAAATGCCCAGTTCCATCTATGACTGGCTAGAAGACTGAGCCCCATCCTCTGGGATACAGACCTTGCTGCAGTGATCTACACATTCCCAACCTCCTGCTATGGTTGCTGCAACTCCATTTGTTTAGGACTAACAGCACACACGCAGAAAGAGCTACGGCTGGTACAAACACAGCAGTCTGTCTGCTTAACAACACAGGTCACCATGAGCACATCAACCCAGTGCTCCACTCTCTCTGCTGGTCCAAAGCTAAGTCTCTGTCCTGGTATTCAAAGCCCTCCATGGAGTTGACTGTAGTTACTGGGGAGATCATCTCCCCCTCCATGACCATGACCTCTCATGACCGCTACATTCCACCAGAACAATGAAACTATTGACTAATGTGGGGGAAGCTTATGGCTGCAGCAGAAAGAACCAGAGGAGATAAGGATGACTACGACTGCATTCAGAAAGAGTACAAACCTTATCTCTTCAACTTAACTTTCCCTCAAGTACACACACAACTAACCGAGCCACGTCTCCCAAAGGCTACAAAGGAAGAGAGACAGATGGATTATATTTTGAGATATTGGGATGTGCTTAGATATTACGCTGAATGGGCCAGTTAAAGAGCTAAGTAGATTCAAACCCTTCAATTTTATGATGAGAAATCAAGATGCTTCCCAGGCAGGGGGAGGTTCAGGTATATACTAAAATTATCATAATAATACTTAGCATGTCATGTATGCAATCCTTTTGTCAAACACTAATCTGATTATTGCATTTCTTGCATATTCAAAAGTCCTTCCAGAGTCAATGGGAGATGGTGGAAGATAAGGGATGCAGATTTGAGTCCATTCATTACTCCGCACAATACCCCACCCTTAGAGGAATAAGTATCCCCATTTTACAGACAGGGATGTGCACATATTATAGGCATTCCCCCACATTCCTAGTGGCCCCCAGACTCCCACGTCTGTAATAACAGGGCCAGATCCTACAAGGTGATGAGCATCCTCAATGCCCATTTAAGTCAATGGGACTGAAGGACCAGGATCAAAATGAACCAAAGTTCTGCTTTCAATTACACTAGTATAAATTCAGAGCAACAACGCTGAAGTTAGTGGAGTTATTCCAGATTTACAGAGATACAAATGAGAGTAGTATTTGGCCCAGTTTGAATAATGGGTGTTAATCAGGAGTGACTCCACTGAAGGCAGTGCAATCATACCTAAGGCTGCGAGTCTGTCACGGAGATCACGGAAGTCACAGATTTAAAAAGTATGGGCTGGATGAATGGACTATAAGGTGGATAGAAAGCTGGCCAGATCATCAGGCTCAAGGGGTAGTGATCAACGGCTCGATGTCTAGCTGGCAGCCGGTTTCAAGAGGAGGGCCTCAGGGGTCGGTTTTGTTCGACATCTTCATTAATGATCTGGATGATGGGATGGATTGCACCCTCAGCAAGTTTGTAGATGACACTAACCTGGGGGGAGAGGTAGATACACCAAAGAGTAGGGATAGGGTCCAGAGTGACCTAGACAAATTGGAGGATTGGGCTAAAAGAAATCTGATGAGGTTCAACAAGGACAAGTGCAGAGTCCTGCACTTAGGATGGAATAATCCAATGCACTGCTACAGGTTGGGGACCGACTGGCTAAGCGGCAGTTCTACAGAAAAGAACCTGGGGATTACAGTGGACGAGAAGCTGGATATGAGTCAACAGTGTGCCCTTGTTGCCAAAAAGGCTAACAACATATTGGGACTAATTGCATTAGTAGGAGAATTGCCAGCAGATTGAGGGAAGTGATTATTCCCCTCTATTCGGCACTGATGAAGCCATATCTGGAGTATTGCGTCCAGTTTTGGGCCTACCACTACAGAAAGGATGTGGACAAATTGAAGAGTGTCCAGCAGAAGGCAACGGAAATTATTAGGGAGTTGGGGCACAGACTTACGAGGTGAGGCTGAGGGAGCTGGGCTTATTTAGTTTGCAGAAGAGAAGAGTGAGGGGGGATTTGATAGCATCCTCCAACTATCTGAAGGGGGATTCCAAAGAGGATGGAGCTAGGCTGTTCTCAGTGGTGGCAGATGACAGAACAAGGAGCAAGGGTCTCAAGTTGCAGTTGGGGAGGTCTAGCTTGGATATTAAGAAAAAATATTTCACTAGGAGGGTGGTGAAGCACTGGAATGGGTTACCTAGGGAGGTGGTGGAATCTCCATCCTTAGAGGTTTTTAAGGCCCGGCTTGACAAAGCCCTGGCTGGGATGATTAGGTTGGGATTGGTCCTGCTTTGAGCAGGAGGTTGGACTACATGACCTCCTGAGGTCTCTTCCGATGATTCTATGACTTCTGCAGCGGGCTGCTGCAGCTGGCTCCAGGGCTGCCGGAACAGCTCCAGCAGCCCCTGGGCCAGCTGTCACCCTCCCCCAGCAGCAGCAGCAGCGGGGGTCCTGGCCACTGCTGTCCCCCAAGCACCGGCGGAGGGCCCAGGCCACGCACTGCCACCCGGCCCCCTTATCCCAGGTACTGGCAGGGATCCCGGGGCATGAGCTGCCCCTCCTCCCGCCCCTCCAAGCACCTATAGCGCCCTGGGCTCCGTGCTGCCTCCCCCAAGCACCCGTGGCGCTCCCCAGGCCACCCCAGAGAACCCGCAGTGCCCCCGGGACTCCTCCTCCTCCCCAGCACCCAAGATTTAGTCAGGGGTATATAGTACAAGTTATTGGTAGGTCTCAGGCTGTGAATTTTTGTTTACTGCTCGTGACCTGTCCATGACTTTTACTAAAAATACCCATGACTAAAACGTAGCCTTAATCATACCCCACTGCAAAGCAGGGGGAAGTGATGTCAGAATCAGGCTCCATTGGGTGGGTAACAATTATGAGTCAGATGCACTAAGTTATACTAGCTGAGGTTCTAACCTTATATGTTTTAAAGAGCCTTTTGGTGGTACCTCACTGCTTGTAAACGCGGCAGGCAAGTCAAAGCTTGACCTCTGCCACCATCCAACGGAATTTGGAGGAAGACAGCCCATTTCCACTATTTACTTTAATTAGCCATAAAATCAGTGGTGCCCAAGGGGGCTAAGGGCAGGTTAACCCTCAATCCGGAGCTGATCTGTCATTGTTTATTGCTACCATAGATTGGCTACACGGTGAGATATTTGCTTTGTCAATAAACCCTGACACAATGGACTGCAGGAAAGAGAAAAATGATCACATGGGGCCTGCTTCTCCTTATACACAGCAGCCAATGGGAGTTTTTCCAGGATCGGGCCCATGAGGTGCAGTTCACAAATGTGTCATTTTTTGACTTCTTTCCGCTCTCCCTGGATCTAATTTAGATTAGACCATCCAAAATATGCTAGAGACAGGCTGACTACCGGCCTGATAAGCCCACTGGAGCCAATGGGAGTCTTTCCATTAACTCCATTGTGCTCAGATCAGGCCCTATTGGCCTGCTAAACCCAGGGTTGTGAGTTCAATCCTTGAGGGCGGCCACTTAGGGATCTGGGGCAAAATCAGTACTTGGTCCTGCTACTGAAGGCAGGGGGCTGGACTCGATGACCCTTCAGGGTCCCTTCCAGTTCTATGAGATAGGTATATCTCCATATATTATCCTTTAGGATACATGTTCTAATAGTCTATTCAGCAGTATATGAAGATCACATGCACTTTTATCACACCTTGTATTGTGTGACGAAGTGGTAAGATTATTTGATACGATTCAGCGATAGGGAAAGTATAATATGAAAGAATATCTTTGATGTTTTACATTACAGTCCTGTTATTCCTGCAGAGGCAAATCATACTTTGTTTACCCATGGGAGCATCAATCTATTATATTTGGTCAAAAACACAAAAACAAAAATCCAATCATTCCCCCTCCCCCCACACACAAAAAATGAAATTTTTGGAAGAAAAAAACCACAACCTGAAAACCCAATTATTTTTGTTTTGATCGGCTGAAAACTGAAAAAAAGAGTGTTGCCAAAAAAACATTCAGTTTGAAGGGATTTGGGTTTTGTGATGAAAACTTTGGGGGCTTTTTGGATAAAAACAAAATTCATTTTTGTCAAAACTTTTCAGGTAGGAAAAAAAGTCATTTCCCAACCAGCCCCACTCTATCAATTAGGCTAGGAGGTACTGTATTTTTAGTTGGCTCATCCCCGTAAGTCACCAGTTATAGTGGATGGACCTGAATCCAGGGTGAGCTGGAGCCGGTTTGCACCGGTTCGCAAGAACTGGTTGTTAAATTTAGAAGCCGGTGTAGAACCGGTTATAAAGGGGCCGGCGGGTGGGCAAACTCCAGTCCGCAGGCCACATCTGGCCCGCGGGACTGTCCTGTCCAGCCTGCCTGAGCTCCCAGCTGGGGAGGCTCCCCCAGCCCCTCCCTCGCTTCCTCCCCCCCTTGCAGAGCCCCAGCATGCCGCGACGCTGTATTGAGCAGCATGGTAAGGGGGCTGGGCCGGGGCTGGGAGGAGGGGTTGGATAAAGGGCAGGGAGCGGTTGGAGGGGGCGGAGGTTCTGGGGGGGGCAGTCAGGGGATGGGGAATGGGGGTGTTGGGTAGGCGTGGGAGTTCCGGGGGTCTTTTGGGGTGGTAGTGGATGGGGTTGGGGCAGTCAGGTGACAGGGAGTGGGGTGAGTTGGGTAGGGGGTGGGATCCTGGGGGCAGTTAGGGTGGGGGTATTGGGAGGGGGTGGTCAGGGGACAAGGAGAGGGGGGGGGGTGATGGGTTGCGGGTTCTGAGGGGGGCAGTCGGGGGCAGGACGTGGGTTGGGGTCGGATGGGGGGGGAGGGAAGACAGGCACGTGGGGCTTGTACTCACCACGCGGTTCCCTACCGGGTCTTTGATGGCACTTCGGCGGCGGGGGGGGGGGGGTCTTCACTCGCTCCGGGTGAAGGACCCACCGCCGAAATGCCGCTGAAAACCCGGAGCGAGTGAAGACTCCCTCGCCACCGAAATGCCACCGAGGACCCGGTAGGGAACCGGTTCTTAGGATTTTGGGAGCTCATCACTGCCTGAATCTGATCTTGCAGATTGGTGTAACTCCACTGATGGAATTACACCACTTTTAAACTCCTGTAACATCAGAATCAGGCCCAATGGGGCTACTCACATGAATAAATTAAGCAGGATCCAGCCCCTGGCGCATAATAAATCCCCCTGATTTAAGGCAGTGTGAGATAACATATATGATAGATGTTTAGGCCTTATCTCCACTAGGGACATTTTCTAAAGATTTGCTAATGTTGGTTTCCCTTCATCCATGCTAGCAACACTGGGAGGCCCAGTACAGACCTGCAGATGGGGGCTGCCAGTATTTTTATTATTATATTAATAAGGCCTGCTCAGAGCAGGATTAAATGACACAGTGTTGGAAAAAATGCTGGTGGCAGTCAATGGCCATCTACACTACCTTTCCCAGCATTGCCTCTCGCCATGTGTTTAGACTATAAGTTCCTTAGGGTAGCAAGTATGTTTATTTATTATATATGCATATAGTGCCAGGCAAAATGGAGCCCTGGTCCATGATGGGGGTTCTGGGGGCTATCATAAAAGAAACAACAAATTAGCAGCACAAATATCAGATGTCCTATTTAGCTGAGTCTGCAAATACAAGAGTTTTTGTGGCTTCCACTTCACCCCAACTCCCAGAAAGTTCAGAAATAAAAATAAATCACTAACTAGCTCAGTGCAGGAACAACCAACGTCAGAGCAGGGGTGGGCTGGCAGCCGGGTTGCTCACTGCTGCCAGGGCCAGGCCCCCCACTAACCCTCCAGGCTGCCCTGGACCCTGTGTCTCCCTGAAGCGCAGGATCCCCAAAGTGCAGGGCCTGGGGCGGTTGCCCTGGTCCGTCCTATGGATGGGATGGCTCCGGGTCCAGGGTGACCTGGGGGGTTAGCAGGGGATCTGGCTCCATCCCCTCCCTGCCCAGCCCCCATTCCACCCCTTCCCCCAAATCCCCGCCCCACCTCTTTCAGGCTTCTGCCCCCTTCTCCCAGCAATGCCGGGAGCTGGCGGGGCGGTCTGGGCCCGGGTCAGTAGACCCAGGGCCGGTGCAACCACTAGGCGAACTAGGCAGTGGCCTAGGGCGGCAAGTGGTTGGGGGCGCCCAGGGCTGTCCTTAGGCATAGGCAGCTGCGTAGGGCACCTGAAAATTTGGGGCACCACTGGGTCTTAGTGTCCATCCTACTGGTTTTCCTATCCCTGTTCTGACCCTTCCTGCAGGCCCTGAGTCTTCCTGAGAAGGGGATCTAGCAGTTAAAAGAGAAAACGTCTCCAGCCTGCCAGACCTATTAGCACAACACCAGAACTGTCAAAGAGCCATTCAAGGGGTAATGAAGACATTTAACAGGCATTTGCCAACCCCCAGGTATCTACTGTCATTTTCTGAATGTACTGACAAAAACAGTTGTGTATGACTGTAATAATTACTCAGAACATGTCAGTCTACGGGACCTTCGTTTAAAATTTGCTTTAAAAATATTTCATTAGTGAGTTGGTGAAGATTATAAAATCACATCTCTAAGAAATCCTTGCATAGACTTTTAGATGTACAATCATCTTTAGCCTTAAATGCTTGGATCTTCAGACATGGTTTTTTAAATAAATTCTTCAAAAGACCATCCTTATCTAAAATACACATTTTAATTACTATAGTAAAAAAACTTACTTCCAAAGTCTTCCTGTCCTTTCTGTCCATCCATTTCTCCCTTCACCCTCTCCCCACCCCACCCCACCCCACCCCCACTGAAGGAAGCAACAGCCCTTTGCTTCCAGATAGCTGGACAAAGAGTTTCCCTTTCTTTACTTCTGACTATCTGATGAACTAGTTTTAAGCAAAATCAGTACCTTAGTAAGATATAAAATCCTTTGTTATGCCTAAAATCTTTGGAAACATATTTTTTAAAGTTGGTGAAATTTCATAAACATGTGTATTGTTATGGCGATCACACACAGTAAATTAGTGTTCCCTTTTTCTAAAAGAAATGAAGATTGTTACGAACACACTAAACCTCTGTGACTGATTAATTTAAAATAATGTCTGTTTCAGTGAGTTAAATATGTAGTAATCTGGAATGAGTACATTTAAGAGTACATTTAAAATATAAAATCAGCTTAGAAATACTGATTAAGAAAATGTAAAACAGAGAAGAGCTGCATCATGTATTCCATAATATTTAATGTTGTATTCAGCAAGACAGCTGACTCACCCTTACGACAAAGTTTTTGCAAATAAATGTCTGACAAACTTCAGGGCATATCAAAAAACCTTTGACTGACATTTTTTATTCCCAAGTTTAGTGCTTTTAATTAAGTACTTTCTGCATGTCCATTCTGCGTGAGGGAGAGGGTACAGGGGTCTCTGTGGGGAACTGTGACTCTCCGCCACCGTGAGGCAGGCCGGGCATCTTGTTATTCTTTCTGCCTTTGTCCTCCGCCTCCGCCCCCACTGGGCTGCAAGCTCAGGCTGCCATCAGGCATAGGGGCACCAGTTTAATAATACTGCATAGGGCCCCATAAATCCTAAGGACGGCCCTGGGGGCGCCAAAAAGCGGTTCCCTGGCTCGGCAGGGAGAAGCCACCTTCTGGAGGCACCGGAGAACCAGAGCGTCGGCTTGCGGGGGTGGCGAGCCCCAGCCATGGAGGAGCCGGCGCGGCACAGGGAGGCAGGAGCCCTGCAAAGGCAGTGGCGCCGCTAGCAGGGAGCAGCCGCACCCCCTGCCCCTCCTGCCCAGGCTGCGGCCTGGCGCCTCCCCGGGGGCTCCTACAGGCTGTAGCTGATGCATGCGGGCAGAGGCCCCCGTGCGCCCCCCAGCTTCCCTCTCGCCACGCTTGGGCTTTGCGGCTTCTGGGCATGTGAGCTGCCGCCGGGGCGCGGGGCCCTGAGCCTGCTCTGGGAGGGGCAGCTCACACTCCCGGGAGCCACAGAGTCCGAGCATGGCGAGAGGGGAACTGGGGTGGGGGGGTGCACGGGGCCTCTGCCCGCATGCATCTGCTGCAGGAGCCCCCAGAAGGCAGCTCCTCCCTGCCAAGCTGCTGCAGCGGCCCAAGTCCAGCAAAGCCAGTGAGTGGACTCGGGGTGGGGGCCGCCGGGGTGGGGTGGGGAGGGCTCACGGGGAGGGCTGTGCACCCTCCAGGGGAGTTCAGGGGGCAGGGAGGGGGGAACCTGGTCTGGGGAGCAGCCCCTGGGCATGGCTGGCCCCTGGGGTCTATAAAGGCTCGTTGGGATTTGCCTCTCAATGAACCGATGTTACCGGGGGTAGGGAGGGCGGGCACAAGGTGGAAGTTTTGCCTAAGGCGCAAAATATCCTTGCACCAGCCCTGGCTAGACCCCATGTACCCCTGAAGTGCAGGGCCCTCCAAAGCATGGGGCCCAGGGTGGTTGCCCCGGTCCAGCCTATGGAGGGGATTGCTCTGCTTGGACCTGTTCTGGGCACCACCAAAAATTATACAAACCTGGCACCCATGTAGACGTACCCAGACTGGGAGCATGACTACTGTGGCGCTGCGCTGCTGGTCCCATTGTTAGTATTATTATTTGTATTATCATAGTGCTAAAGCCTGTCATGGACCAGGACCCCACTGATCTAGGTACTGTACAAACACAGACCAAAAAGACTGGCCTTGCTGGCTTCTTGGGGCTTGAGGGGAGGGGGAGGCAGAGGGATTCAGGGATAGGACTCCTCTTATTTCCCTGTTGTCCTTTTCCCCCTGCTCTTGGGGCGCTCATTTTAAATGAAGGCAGCCCATGACAATAGCACTGTTGTTTTTTTGAGTGTCTTTCATTAAGCCCAATCCTGCTGCCCTCATTCTCCCATGACTTGGGCGTTGCTAAATAGTTTTAAATGAGGAGTCATTTTTAATAACAAAAGGAAAAGCTAAAGGCTGCCATTAAGACTCATTCACTCAACTCCCCCTCAGCACAGACATCGAGGTGTCTATTAGTCGGAATGCTAGTATCAAGGGCCCCTTGGGCAGGTTGCTTTATCATGAACACCCAAACATTTATATTCACATACTCAGGCTCAGGACAAAACCTGTGCTTACCTACCTCAGGCAAGGGCTTCCATCCATGACATAGGAGGAGGAGCAGAATTTAACCTTAACACCAAGAGGAGAAAAATTGCAAATGTGGTTAGAATATTTGAGCCTATTAACAGCCCAATCCTGAAACCTTGCTCATGAGAATTGTCCCATTGACTTGCAAGGGTGGCAGAACTGAGCAATGTAATGATACGCCCTGATCCAGCAAGGTTTGGGTCGCAGTCACCCTTCATTGACTTCACGGGGGCTTTTGGCACATTGCAAGGTCAGGCCTGTACTAATGGGGTGCATTCATGTTTCAAAGGTACCACCGGGAGTTTCACTGAGTAAAGACTTGCAGGATCAGGACCTTAATAAAACTCTACATTGTGGACCCAATCCTATGGCCCTGACTCACATGAGTGAGCTTTATTTAAATTTAACTCCACAAGCTGATTAAACAAAGGAATTTCAGAGATGTTCCTGGTCCTGATGATGCAACCCCTACTAGAGTAATGTGATGTCTTTCCTTCATTCCCTCACCCATCCACCAATAATATAATAAAGAATTAAGCAAGTTCTAGAAGCTTGCTCCTTCTCAGATTCTCAAACTACTCAAAAAAAGGGGATTTTTCCAAACACAGAGGAATCTTTCTTTCATTGTGGCCCTCTACCAAATGAAAACAAAAATTCCCTACACAAAAATGCCTGATTACGCTCCAAGTGACAGCAGTGTAAATTACAAATAACTCAACTGAAGTCAGTGGAGTTAAACTGGTGTGAAATCAGAATCAAGCCTATGGGATCAGCTTATTCTTGTACAAAGAGTCTGATTCATTCCCTATGGTAAATCACGGCCATCGCCTCTTCGCTGGGGGATAGCTGATGAGAATTAATCAGAACTGTGAGCACAGGCTGTTAGGGAGACAAGGTGGGTGAGGTAATATCTTTTATTGGATCAATTTCTGTTGATGAGCGAGACAAGCTTTTGAGCTACACAGAGCGACCTTGCATTTAGCTGTAATGCTGGGTGTACCTTTCCCAAACCTGTATGGCTCCAAAGCTTGTCTCTCTCACCAACAGAAGTTGGTCCAATAAAAGATATTACCTCACCCACCTCGTCTCCCTAATTTCCTGGGATCAACACAGCTACAACTTGCAGGTAGCAAATGATGGGTGGGCCTTTCTGAAGGCCCATACGTTTGCCAAAGAAATGCGCTTGCACTTTTTGATCAAGTTTTCTTCTCTTCATGCATTTTTAAAAAAATACAGGCACCACTTTCACTCAGGATATTTAGAAACAAAACGTTGAAAGGAATGGATTTCAAAATATCGCTTGCGAAACTCACATGCCTCCATTGGGTAGCTGAGATTGTTGAGGGTGAATTCAGATGTCTCTCTTTTTTGGGAAGGAAGAAGCATTAAGCAGGGAAACATCAAAGCCAGCACCCCCCTCTATGCCCTGCTGACAGCAGTCCCCAAATTCTCACCATCTCCCACAGATTCTGTCCCTTGGAAGCCACTGAGACCTCAATGACAGATGAGGGTGTTCAGCACCTGCGCCTTCAGGGGACGGATTGCATTTTAAGCACCATCTTGTGTGGATCTGCTCTGAGCATGAGGGTTAAAATGTGGACAGCCACATGGAGCTATCTACACCAGTGCTCCACCCCCAGCTTCAACCAATGGAGCTGAACCCATGTTAGCAGGAGCGAGAGACTTTAGAGGAAAAAGGCTTGTGCAGACACAGTCTTCCTGCGCTGTGCCTACGGGCCTGATCCAATGCCTATTGAAGTCAGTAGTTTTTCCATGGCTTCAATGCATTTTGGATCAGGCCCTAAGTGAGGGGAGTAGTATCAGGCTCTAGATCGGTCTTGCAATGGTTATAGCAGTGCTAGGTTGCCCCTATAGGTGCTGGATTGAATTGGATGAAATATTGTTTTGAGTTTTAGAGACAAAAATGTTACCTGCTTGTGTGGCATTCTAAAAAGTTGGGATGCACGCGATTCGTTGTTAAATACAGTACAGCAATTGTACTGCAATTTCAGTGTCATGCTTTCTTTTGTTTTCACTGTATGTTACATGCCTTTATACCAGCTGGCTGATTACATCAAATCCCTGCCAACAACTGCTGTAAACCTCAGAAATGGGAGGATTTTTTACATCATGGATATTATGTACTATGGGACGGATTCTTTCACAACTGTAAATCAGAAGAAACTTCACTTAAGTGAATGGGGTTTCTCCAGATTTAAACCAATGTATAAGAGCACATTTTGGCCCACTCACCTCCACTGCATTACTCTGCTGAGGAACCTTAAATGGGTGCAACTCCTTTGACTCCAGGGTCTGAATTGGGCTGCATGGGCTTGATCCTACTTCCGTTGCATTGTACATGTGAGATTGCTTGCAAAGTTAATTGGAGCAGGACTGACTCATGTCAATTACTATATATTAACCAACCTAAGCTGAAAATGGGCAATTTACTGTCTAAAACCAGCAAAAGCTTCAGTCCACCTTTCACAATTACCCATCAGGAGGTTGTAAACCAAACCACACACTTCTCCTTTGAGCTGAAAGCAACATTTTTTTCTTGGCACAGAGGAAAGTGTTGAGTCCCTGTATCTTTCGTCCCAACCCGTGTCCCTAACCATCTAAAAAAGTAAAATAAAATCTGTTGATGAACAAACAAGCAAAAAATCTAACTGTAAATATTTTATTCCCCAAAATTTTGTTCAGTTTGAAAAGTTTCATTCATACACTACAATAAAAAATAAAAAAAAAAAAAAAAAAAAAAAAGGAGGGAAATGGGGGTGAGGAAAAGGATGGGCAAAATAAACTTTCCCAAATTTCAAACACATTATAAATAAGTACAACTCCAGAGCATAATTTACAAATATAAAATCCCATAGAAATGTATTTACAGAGTAGTACATTACATACAAATATGTATAAAAATATTCACTGTGTTTATTCTCTTGCTAAAAGCTGGATGGCTAAATTGTGTGTCTTTGGTACTAAGCTTAAGTAAAACGATTATTTTACAAAATAAGGCCCCAATTCTTCAATATACAAAGCACAGGCAGCCTGGTGAACCTGCATGGAGCTGCTCTGTATCTAAAGGGGATCTGTGTGGGCACAGAATCTGCCCGGGGATTGTACACTGCAGGATCAAGGCCTAACACAATTACCTAAACAGGCAATCACTGACATAGGGATTTTTACAAGGCACTTCATTAGAAATCTCTTCATTTTTTTTTCTCTTCCAAGACCAAAGCACTTGTAAACAGAGGTTCACAAATAAATGACCAACAGGCAACACTCCCCTGCTATGTGTCTGTATTTGGTCCTTGCTGATTTCTCTTTGTAGTTGTTATTTTTTTAACTCTACATTCAAGATTAAAAACCTCTGAAGTCACTAATCCAGTTCTGGTTCTCATTTGCAGAATTTAGTGGCAAACAGGCATCCTGTGTGGATCAGTGATTTTGCAGGGATGAGTAGGGAAAATACTCCACATTGTGTGTGTACGTATATATTTAATAGATGGTAAGCTTTTCTTCCTGGGAAAACAGAAAACCTACGGCAAGTGTCCTGCTTCAAATGCAGTTTGCAAAAGCATGGGGTCTTCCTTGTGGCTGAATGAACCGGCCTTTCTTGTTCTGTTGAGTTGCAATCCAGGCCCTACACCTCAGTGCCATCCCGGGCGTAGATGAGGCTGTTGACTGTGAAGTTGTAGTAATGGTTGTACTGGGTGCCCTGGCTGCTGCTGGGATGGAAGGAGCCGTAATAGGCAGCAGTGGGCCCCGGAACTCGCTGCAGCTGGTCTGGTGGGAGCACCTCTTGGGAGGAGCTGCTGGAGGAGGCAGCGAAGGTGCCACCACTCATCTGCCCAGTGGGGAAGTTCCGGTGGTGCAGCTCCCTGCTGAAGCCCCCCGCCAAGCGGCTCCCTCCACTACTCAGTGAGCTCATGCCACTGAAGAAGGTGCTCAGGCAGCCCGGGGTGGCTGAGATGATGCCTGGAGAAGAGGAGCTTTTGGGATGGTCCCTGGCAGGTGATAGGTCCAGCTCTGGGGAGGGGCTGTTTGCACAGGGCTTGCTTGCAGCAGCCGGGATGGGACGCCTTTCCTCAGCCTTCAGGCCTCCGCCAGAGGACACCACAGTGGGGGTGTTAGGCTCAGAGCGCCGTTTGCGCTTGCGCCGGAAATTCCCATTGTCAAACATCTTCTCACAGTTTGGGTCTAAGGTCCAGTAGTTCCCCTTCCCTGAAGGGGACAGAGAAAGAGTCAGACAGGGAGCTCCTCCAACAGATGCCCTACACCCCCTGAGCAGGATCTGCACCCTCCTTCTACCCCCCTCCTCCCCCGCATTTGCACAATCTGCACCCGCCAAACACCCCCTCCAGACTTGCTGACCAGAGCCTGATTTTCCTCTCGCACTGTTGCAATTTCACTGACTTAAGTTCAGGAATTCAGAATCTGCCCAACCGACCACACATCCGGAATGAATCTTGCAGCCACTTAGCAGGATCAGAACTTCCCCTCCGAGCCTACAGTCCCACCCCAAACAGAGTAAAAGGGCCCTGCAGACAGAACTCCTAATGCTTCCCCGACTACACCCTTGTCATTTAAGGGTGTGTGACGGCTGCCATCTTGGCCAACGCACCAGGGATTGAACGGGGGGACCTCAAGCGCTAAAAGCACAAACTGCTCCATCTTAAGAGAGCTGGGGCTGTAACAGCCCCATCTCCTCTGTGGATCTGGCACAGAGGGACCTGTAACCCACACTCACCCGCTGGCACCCCCGTCCCAGGGAGACCTGCACTGCAGTGTAGGCCACACTTACTCTTTCATCCTGATACCGCTCAGCTGGGGTAGGGTAAAATAGAGGGGTACATTAGCAATGCTGGGCATGTGTGGGGCCATCTCGCCCATGTTGTGGTTCAGGGCAGATTATGGGGGAGGGAGCATCTACTGGTGGGGTCTTTCTCAGTGCTGCACATGTGCCAATGGGATTGGTGTGCATATAAATACAGCACACCCACGGCGGCCCCCTTGCCGCCTGGTCACAGTCATGCACACACCATGCCGCAGATCTCTGTGCAGGGAAGACCCTGAATCCCTTTGCACCCAGGGGGCCCGTGTACACTTGCATTAAACCCTTTCCCTACTGAGCAGGACATGCGCCCCCCACTCCACCTGGCTACAACCCTAATACCCCCCTCTCCCATGGGCCTCTGCACCCAATGCACATCAGGGCTGCCAGGGAGGAGGGGGGGAAGGAGGAGTGGGGCAATTTGCCCCAGTCCCTGGGCCCCACACGAGAATATAGTATTCTATAGTATTGCAACTTTTTTTTATGGAAGGGGCCCCCAAAATTGCTTTGCCCCAGGCCCCCTGAATCCTCTAGGCAGCCCTGATGCATATGTCTGAGCCACACCATCCTTCAGGGTAAGCGGGACCCTGCATCTCTGAAATACCCCCCACACCCAGAGAGCAGACTGGATTTACACCCTGGGGCTGGGACAGATCGGTGCTAAGGGCCCCACCCCTTGCCCCAGGGGGCAGGAACCCCATAGTGGGCATCCAACCCCAGAAGGGCCCTGCCCTGCTGGGAACTGAACCTGGGGCCCTGAATCCGGCTGCTCCCATTGGGACAATATCCCACCCCCCGGCCCCCATCGCAGGATCTGCCCCTCGCTGTCCCTCCCACCCAGGTGACAGCAGAGAGTGTCCCCAGCTGGGCGGAGCAGCCGGGGTGGGGGCGGTCCGACACCCCGGGTTACACTGTCCATCGCACCCCCTCTTTGCCCGCCCGCCACACCTGCCGGTACGCTGGGTGCAGGTGCCCTTTGCCCCGCGTGACTCCCCACCCGCGACCGGCTCAAGGGGAGCGACCGGGATCCACATCCCGGGGTCCCGTCTCCCTGCTCGAGTTCCCCGGGATCGGCGCGGGGCTCGCACCGCTCCCGATGTCCCCAGCTCCGGGGGTTACTGCGCAGGGTCCCGCCGGCTCCACGCCCTACGCCTCGGGTGTCCCGGCACAGAGCCGTGCAAGGGGCGGGGGCTGCTCAGCCCCGCGCTCCCCTCCCTGGTCGGGCAGATCCTGTCCGGTACGGCGCTCCCCTCGGGTCCCCCTGGGTCCCCCTCCCCATCCCAGCCCCTCGGTCCGTTTAACCGCCCCCCGCTCCAGGTTCCTGGGCACCCCCTCCCCATCCAACACCCCGCCGGCCTCCTGGGCACCCCCATCCCCCTGCCTCCGGGCACCCGTCCAGTCGCACTCGTTTCCCGGTGCACTCAACCGCCCTCCAGCCCCCTGCCTGGCATCCCCAATCCCTCTGCCCCCGGGCACCACCCCAGCCCCACTCCCCTCCCTTCCGCTGCGCCCCCCGCCACCCACCCCCCCCCCCCAACTCCCTGGCCACCCCCGGCGCTCACCCGGGTCGTCCTCGTCGCGGGGCACCTTGCGGAAGCAGTCGTTGAGGCTGAGGTTGTGGCGGATGCTGTTCTGCCAGCCGGCCTTGCTGCGCTTGTAGAAGGGGAAGTTCTCGGCCACGTACTGATAGATGTGGCTCAGCGTGAGCTTGCGGCCGGGCGCGCTCTGGATGGCCATGGCGATCAGCGCCGAGTAGGAGTAGGGCGGCCGCACCAGCCGCAGCAGCTCCTCCTGCCCGGCCAGGCTCAGCCAGCTCAGCTCGGCCGCCGCGGGCGAGGGCGAGCCGGGCGCGGAGGGGGCGCCCCCCAGCTGGCCGCCCCGCGAGCAGCCGTAGGAGGCGGGCGGCAGGAAGGGGGCGGCCGGCCCGGGGCCGCCCTGCAGGTACGGGGCCGGGCCGCTCACGCCCCACAGGTAGCCGGCGTTGGCCGGCGCCCCGTAGTCGCCCAGGGCGTAGGCGGCCGGCCGCTGCGTGGAGGAGGCGGCCGCGGCGCCGGGCGGGGGCAGGCCGGGCTGCGGGTACACGCTGAAGGGCTCGCCGCAGTACACGGCCATCTCGGGCGCCTCCCGGGCCCGGCGGGGCTGCGGGCTGGCGGGGGAGCTGGGCTGCAAGTCACCGGCGCTCATGGTCCCGGGCCATGCGGGGCGGCCGGCTGCGCTGCCCCCTCCCCCCGTGCCGACAAGCTCCTTATAGCGCCTTCATCTCTGCCCAGCCTCCCCGCCCGGGGCCAGGGCTGGGCGGGCAGGGGCCGCAGCCAGTGGGAGGGCTCCCTTCGAGGGGCGGGCGGCAGGCAGGCAGGCAACGGGGGCTGGGTAGATCCCAAAAACAGAAAGAAAAGGAGGCAGCCCCTCCCTACCGGGAGGCGATCTGTCTGTCTCTTGTCCCCCTCCCTACCGGGAGGCGATCGATCTGTCTGTCTGTCTCCTGCCCTCCCCCCTCCCCCGAGCTGTCTGCCACTGCAGGCGAGACACAGGAGTTTGGGGGTGGGGGGAGCCTGGAGGAGGAAGAGAAGCTCGCCTGGGGATACTGGAGTTCTCCGGATCGGCCCTCCACTTTGGGGACCATTGCTCAGCCCGCCCTGCGGGGAGGATGCGAGCGATCCGGGACTGAAGTGGTGTTGAGTCTATCGGCAATCACATCCCTCTCCTCCCTCCCCCCCCCCCCCCCCCCAGTGCAAGGGAAATGGGACGGGAGAGACTACACGGCAACCCACTGCACCTCCGAGAGAGGCACATCATTGAGAGCCTGATCCGAAGTCCCCGGTACAAGTCGACGCGAGTTTCTCCGTTGGCTTCACTGGGTTTAGATCAGGCCCGTGATTAATATGCGCGGGCTTCAGACTTCCACTGCTCCCGTATTAAGGGAATCGGGAGCTGCTCTCATGCGTGCAAACGAAAAAACTTCATCGACATCGATTTTTAACCCGGTTCTATTTAGGTGCCAGCGGGAGAAATCCTTTTTTTTTTTTAAAAAAAGTTTGGGATACTTGAAAAAGATCCTATTTTTTTATTAATTCTAAACAGGGTTTTTCTCCTTCGCTTTGGGAATCGCAAAGGAAAGGATCGTTTCAGATATTTGCATCTGCCAAAAAAAAAAATCCTACTTTAAACTAACTTTTAAAACTTTAAAATGAATGTTGCGTTTAGTTGACAGCCATCTCGGTTTAGGGAATTTCCCATATCATACCAACTGTATTTTAAACTATGAGACAGGTACTCAGATCTTTAAAAAAAATCATAATTATAATAATGGTAAAAAATCCCCATGTGAAGATCAAATTTGTTATATTTTAACTCCCTTTCCATGCATTAAATGCCTTCTTGTTTGCTCACTCGTACAATACCGTGTGCATATTTTTTCACTAGTATCTATGCATCATTTCTAAAAACAAAACAAAACATACAATAATAAAAATACTTTAAAAGCTGTTCAAATTAGGCCCCTAATCTTAGTACATAAATAAAGCAGATTTGTTAACATCAAATAATGGACATCGTTTAAAAATGTTTTAAATGAATAACAACGTAGAATAATAGGAGTTCCAAATTCTGCGTTAATTTATGTGCAAACCTATTAAAATCCAGGGGATCCCACGGACAGGAATTTGAAAGCAACGTGGTTGACTTGCATATTTTGTGTAATTTCAAGTGTCTTTTACGGCCCTGGTAATATACAGGGATACATCACACTTAAATAACTTTGGATAAGAAATTACCTGAAATGAAAGAAACGCAAATGCGCCGCTTTAATTTATATTTCAACAGGCAACACCTTGCAAGTTTTCCTTAGACATACACAATTGATTTCCAAATACAAGTTTAATTTTGGCGAATATGTAGGCCAAATATTTGTCTTTGCAACATTTTGTTTTCGATTAAACAAATCAAAGCTTCTCTGAATTTATGGACACTCCTGGATATAAAGATTTGTAAACAGGAATGTAGCCGGGAAATGAACACAGAGAAATCATACTCGTTAGGATCAAATGCTTTCATTTTCATACGCTGATAAAGATGAATACAATCAGATCGGGTTTGTTGGACGAATGTAGATAATCTTTGTTAATCGCTTTGAAGATGTTAATCGTTTTCTAAAGCCTAATTGTTATTATTTAATTACGTTTGCTGTTGATAAAATGTGTAAAAACATTGCCATAAATCGAAAGCACACTTTACAAAGTTATTAGGGCTGTGCTGTTAGAGTTTAAATTGACATCTAGGAGAAAAAAAATCAGAAAATAAATCTTTCATAAAATGCCTGCACTTCTTTGCTGTCGATAAAATATTTCTATAAAACATCAAGGCAAAGTTTCAGACACGCTTTACTGTTCTAGCGCAAATCCCCAAATTGTTCTTCACAGTGTTTCGAACAGGGAATGTAACAACTCCAAAAGAGTTATCGATTTATTTAAAAAAACATAAACAACCCTTTGAACATAATATTCTCCCGAGTAGGTGTCGTGAAATAGGAGCCTGTGTTTCCTTCTCTTATCATGCCTTGTGTTGTGCATTTTTCCGTGTAGAAAAGAATTCGCTACTTATCTTTATTTTTTTAGTCCAAGCATCAGCCGAAACACGCTGACTTTTTCAATGTTTTTGCATTGTCTTATTTTGATTCTTACTCTTAAACGTTCGTTATTTATAACAGTCCCACAACTATTTTGCTAGACGATAACAAATTAAAAGTTTAAGTAGGCGATAGGCAAATTATTTAAAAAGAATTCAGACAAGTTTCTTGCTCAATCATGGGGACGTCTGAAGAACAAGAAGAGGCTGGATTTTAAAAGCAAAGTTACTTCTGTGTTTGAAGATCTCAGTTGATATATGTATTCTGTAAAATTACAGTGAATCTGTGTTTATCCGCTAGTTCAAAAAGTCTGTGATCATCCCGCTAGGAAGAAAATCTATAAGTGGAATCATTACATCGCTTTACAAATTTTGCTTCGGGGTTTTGTTTTATTTGGAAAATTGCAGAGCCACCTACAGGAATATCCCGGCTATTACAACGTAGGACTGAGAAAGGGTATTCTGAAAGGAATAACATCCGAAGAAGTGAGGTTTTTACTCACGAAAGCTCATGCCCAAATAAATCTGTTAGTCTTTAAGGTGCCACCAGACTCCTTGTTGTTTTTGTAGATACAGACTAACACGGCTACCCCCTGATATCTGAAAGGAATGTATCTCTTTTAAGTTTTCCTTAGTTAATTTCTGGATCAAACAAAGGACCGGGGCTCAAAATTACTGCTGATTTAGATCTAGCAAAGAATATGAGGTTTTAAAATCATCCTTGTTTAACTAAACAATATGAAATGGAAAACAAATAAAAAACAACTTTATAACATTATGAAATTGCTTTTATGTCACCTAAATTAAACACCTATTTTCCATACATATAGTGTGTGGACTTGAAAATACTTTTATTTTATCTGTTGTTGTTATACCTTTAAGATAGAATGTACTAAATTAGTATATTGTATAGGTAGATTGTCACCATATGATAAAGATCTTACTGCTTTTAATTGTTGCCAGAACAAATTCTTATCTAGAATAAAAAATTAAAGGATCCAGAATTTTCATCCCCCTTTATTAGCATCCTTATTCTTTCTATTTTTAAGACTGGCCTGAGAGAAGTTCATGCCATAGAAATACATGAAGGAATGAGAGAAGTGAGGTATTGAAATACAAAAATAAAAACATCTTCAACATAATGGTCTGAATAAAATTCACCAAAGTGAGGAGATACAGAGTTAAGGTTTGAAAAGTACTCACAAGCCACTGTGTTGCACCAAAGCAAAATATATATACACCTATCTCATGGAACTGGAAGGGACCCTGAAAGGTCATTGAGTCCAGCTCCCTGCCTTCACTAGCAGGACCAAATACTGATTTTGCCCCAGATCCCTAAGTGGCCCCCTCAAGGATTGAACTAGCAGGCCAATGCTCAAACCACTGAGCTATCCCTCCCCTGTCATTATATGACGTTTATCCCATGAGGAGTCTCATTAAATATTAGTAATTGTGTTATGGAGGCCATGATAAATTGTGGTTAGAGCACTGAACTGAGACTCAGGAGACCTGGGTTTCACCTTTGGATCTGCTCCTGGCCCGCTGGGTGACTTTGCACAAGTCACGTCACTGTTCTGTGCCTCAGTTTTCCCCTCTGTAAAATGGGGATAATGCTATTGACCTTTGTAAAGCGCTTTGAGCTCTGCAGATGAAAAGTGCTATATAAGAGCTAGGTATTATTACTGTATTGTATTAATGGTATCATTCATTTTTTGGCACTGTGTTTTTTTATTCTTGTTTGTAGTTCACAGATTTAAATTTGTTTACACTGCTAGCTCTAGGTGCTGTATTGACTAGTAGGAAGACAATGTCTCTGCTTCAAAGGGCTTATGATCTCAGGCCCTGCCCCTCCAAACATTTGGGCACATGCTTAATTTTACATATGTGAACAGTGCACTGAGATCACTGGGGGTATGTCTACACTGCAATTACAAATCCGTGGTTGGGTTGTGCCTGCTGACTCGGGCTGATTAATTACAATGTAGACGTTTGGCTCAGGCTGCACCCTGAGCTCTGGGACCCTACCGCCTTGCAGGGTCCTGGAGCCTGGGCTACTGCCCAAGCCTGAACGTCTCTAGATGGCAATTAAACAGCCCCTTCGCCTGAGCTGAGTCAGCTGGCATGCACCAGGCAAGGGTTTTTAATTGCAGTGTAGACATACCCTTATACAACTAAAGTTAAGCATGTGTGTAAGTGTTTTCAGGATTGGGATCAGACATCTCAGTCCTGTATGTGGTGCAGTGGGGTGGACTACTGCACAGGGAGGCTTATTGGCTTCATGGATCACACTGCAGGGTCAGAGGGTCTGATTCAGACACCATTGACTTCAGTGGGAGTTGGATCTGACTCTATACTGACAAAAAAATGTGGGTGCTCTCAAGCCACGGGCAGTAAGCAAATCCCATCACCCATGACCGTGCATGTCACTTTATTACTTCACGATCGCGTTTTGGTTCCTTTTGGCTGTGGTTGGTGGATATAAGCGTCTTTTCTTCCCCAGTGGCTACAGAGGCAAGCCAATAATGGCCTGATGGGGCCCCTCATGATCCACATATCGGGGGGGGAGGGGACAGGGGGAGGATCTTTTGCATGCAGCTCTCACCCTTCTGCTATTCCCTGGACAGAACAATTGGGAACAGATCCCACCACGCAAGAATAACCTATCACAGATTTGTTTCCTCTCCCCTCTTGCTGCAGGAAAATCAGCACAAGAGGAGGCAACAGGGCCATACCTTTGGGTCCCAAGTTAAACTTTAAACACGTGAGTATGGGACTACTCCCATGCTTTAAGTTGCGCATATGCTTATGTGCTGTTCTGGATCAGGGCCCAAGTTCCCATTAATCTGTTCTAGGGAGCTGTTTTTCACTCCCTCTATGGTATGTTCTGTATATAGTTAATAGAATATCTGATAGTGTGGTCTCAAAGGTTTATTGGCATGAATGTGGGAAGGCACCGTGTATGTGTGTGTCTGTGTTGAAAAAGTTTTATTCTTTACCTAAGGAGAAATTGTGCATTTCCCTTCCTCCCAGGATCTACTAGTCCTGTGTGATCACCTAACTTTGCCTCCCTATCGTATGTTACAGTACTTAGATTGTAAGGTCTTCCAGGCAGGGACCATCATTTTGTTCTGTGTTTGCATAGCACGTCCATGACTGGGGACCCTAGATGCTTTCTGCAATACAAATAATAATAATACATCTCAGGCTTGTATAAACTTCTTCAGTGTACGTGTACACACACACACACACACACACACACACACACACCTCTCTCTCTCTCTCTCTGACTTACCTCCTGCCCTTTTAAATCAATGGGACTGCTCACATGCTGCAAGTTGGGCACATGCTTAAGTACCTTCCTGAATTGGAGCCTAACAACCGGCTATTAATAGATGTTTTAATAAATGGTTAACCATTTATCAGTCCTTTATAAACTACCACTAAATGTGCCCTGTACATAAAGTGTGACTAAAAATAAACCAGGTGATGGCAGCAATAGCTGCCATGGGTGAGCAGTTGCAAGTGTCACAGGAGAATCGGGTTTTTCAGGCTAGATCTGAATGGCTTTACAGTTTGGAATAGATTTGAGCAAGCTGGAAGAGAAGCCTGGCGTGTCAGGGGAGTTAGCAAGGGTGGGGGGGAGATTCTGCTCTAAGGAAACAGAAGGAAGTCAGCTGTTTGAGGATGGATTAAGCACACACTCCAAATGTTTGGAAACAAGTTTCCAGAAGCACTCAGATCTCTGCATTCCTTCCTGCAGCTCTCAAAAAACAGTGTCACTTCTGGCTTAAGCAGATTCATATAAAGAATCCCCACCGCTGAGCCCATAAACATAATCCCACTTCGTTTTGTTTGGTAACAATAATAAAGTCCATCTGCTGAATGTGTGTGGCTAGCACTGTACCAAAAGGCTCCTTTCCTGTGAGTGATGTTAAGCAGGGGGCTTTCTCTCTCCCAATCAAGTCTGGAAACGTGTGAGCAAGATCAAACCAAGCTACTGTTAGCGTTGTGATGATTCCTGTCTTTTGGAAGCACCGTGTGGAATTTTAAATGGAGCTGGTAGCTCAGGGATGGGAAGGATTTGGTTCTGTCCTTTCTAGCAAAGCTATCATAACCGCCTTTGTGATTTAAGTTAAAAGGGCTCAGTCCTGCAGTCTTCATTCCTGGGAGCAGGCCAACAGGGGCAATTGCTGCCCTGGGGTATACACTTGGGATACCCTGGGGCCTGATTGTTTAGGGGTTCCTGGATTTGAATCCAAGTTAATACATTTATTTTACTGATAAAAATCTATTTACCGAAAAGGCCATTTTAAAGCTTTCACAAATCCTGGAACATGTAGAGTAGGGGGTCAACCCAGCATTGGCAGGGACCTGTCCTGCTGTCCCCAGCACTCCACCGGGCTCCTCCTGCATGGAGCACTTGTGCAGGGTCTGAGTAAGAGACAGTGCTGTGGAAATGGTACTGCCCCCATCCATATTCAGAGGGGGAAGCCAGTGCATGCTCGGTCCCCTCCACTCCCATAAGCAGGGGGGACAATATAGACTCTGGTGTTTTAAATACCTGCATGCGTTTGGGGCTGGTAGCCCTGACGTGTAAGCATCACACTGCTGAACTTTACATCATGCTTGGGAGAAGCTCCCCATAAATATCTGCAAAATGAATACATTGTCCTCTTGCAAAACCCTGCTTAATATTCCCCTTTGCTGGGGTGGCTACAAACATCTTGACAATGGTTAGGCTGATGGTGTGCTGAGGCCACGGCCCATTATGCTGACCAATATTGCCTCATTGTGTCCTAGTACTCCCCTGTCTGTCTGGATTCATCTGTTGTCTCATTAAGGTTTGTGCCGTAATTTCATAATTAAGACGCTTCCCAAAATTCTGACACACATAATTCAAAGGAATGCACTGGAACCTGAACTAAAGATCTCACCTCAGAAATGCTCAGATTCATTGGGTCTAAGGTCTACCATTTCTCAGTATAAGTAGTTAGATATGGTAGACAGATTAAAGGCAATCCTCAAGATAGGCAACCACTTTTAACCATCCCTGAGGTCTGCAGTACAATTTTGTTAGATTGTTAGTTGGAGACCATATTGAGTATGCATCTGACTTTGACTGGTCCCTTGGGTGGCTACAGGCAAACTTTAATGCATACTGAAAACCAACAACTGCAAAGAGATAAGACAAAAGGACTGACTTTTACTCCTCTATTTGTACAGCACCTAACACAATGGGTACCTGGTCCATGACTGGGGCTCTCAGGCACTACGATAATACAAATAATAAAACAATATGGAAGTTTAGGCTTGAAAATAGACAAAGGTTTCTAACCATCAGAGTGAAGTTCTGGAACAGCCTTCCAAAGGGAGTAGTGGGGGCAAAAGATGTATCTGGCTTCAAGACTAAGCCTGATAAGTTTATGGAGGGGATGATATGATGGGATAGTCTAATTTGGGCACTTAATTCATCTTTGACTACTAGCGGTAAATATGCCCAATGGCCGGGGATGGGATGTTAGATGGGATGGGATCTGAGTTACTACAGAGAATTCTTTCCTGGGTGTCTGGATGGTGAGTCTTGCCCACATGCTCAGGGTTTAGCTGATCGCCATATTTGGGGTCAGGAAGGAATTTTCCTCCAGGGCAGATTGGCAGAGGCCCTGGGGGTTTTTCGCCTTCCTCTGCAGCGTGGGGCACGGGTCACTTGCTAGAAGATTCTCTCCACCTTGAAGTCTTTAAACCATGATTTGAGGACTTCAATGGCTCAGACATAGGTTTGATATAGGAATGGGTGGGTGAGATTCTGTGGCCTGCATTGTGCAGGGGGTCAGACTAGATGATCATAGTGGTCCCTTCTGACCTTAAAGTCTATGATTCTATGATAATTAGTTGTCAAGGTTTGATAATGGGAGTCTTGCCTGAGTGAGGGCTAGAGGATCAAGGCCCGAGAGATCAAACCACTCTGAATTCAGCAACATAGGAGCTGTCATACTGAATCTGACTTGTGGTCCGTTTAGTCCAGTACACTGTCTCTGACACTGGCCAACACCAGATGCTTCAAAGGAAATTGCAAAATACCCGGCATTAGGCAGATGTGGGATAATCTTCCCCCCATGGAAGTCAACAGGTTTTGGTGGAGTCAAGAATTCACATTGCCTATTCTGAAATCCTTGGCCTGAAGCTCTAAAAATCAAAGGTGGGAAGTGAAAGGGAACAAGGTGATTTATGCTGTGCTCTGGGAGGGGGAGTGAGATGGAGATGATTAAACAGCATCAAAGCGGGACAACCGATGTGAATTTCCCAAGAAGTGATGTGGATGCCTCAGATGCTTCTCTCTGGGTTTTCTGTTTCATTCATTAGCAACTGGAATAGCACACTGTTCGGGGGGGAGGTGGATCTAAACTTGAATCCCTTTATCTGTTAAAATAGATGATTTCTAGTAGATTAAACAATGGCCTTTCAGCTTACTGGACCACAGTTCATGGCATAATTAAAGTATTCTCCGGAGTCTCACCTCCATCCCTTCAGCCAGTAGTCCATAGCACCTCATCATCAGAGATAATCTGACTCCTGTCTGAAGTGAGCATAGCTGCAGATGAGGAGATTAGCAGGAGATAAAGCATATTGTCTGACACATAATAAGTGCATATGATCTAGGACTGTCTCTTCAATTTCAGTCAGTGCTGGTTAACCCTTATACATCTGGCTCCTTGCAGGGTTTTCAGAAGGGCTTGCTGTTCTAGGAGTGTGTGAGGATTTCCTGCATCTGGGAGGCAAATGCGGCAGGACTTTTATTTTGTACCTGTCTTCCTTGTGAAGTGCTCATCTAAGGATGCTCCGGACCGCACAGCAGGCAGTGGGTTGCTCTTCAGGGCACCTGGCAAAGCCTATCTGTTTTCTCGGGCTTGAGCCTGAATCTGTTGCAGTCTGGGAAGGTGTTTTTTCAGTTGACTTTGCCTCAAATTGGTTAGAGCCAGATGCCGCTGACTTCAACTGAGTTACTCCAAATTCCCATCAGCGTCATGGAGAGTGGAATCAACTGCCCAATTGTCCTTAAAACTTTCCTGCAAAGAACTAAAAAAGGAGGATGTGTTTTTTCTTGTTTGTTTCTTTATGATTTATAAAGAGAGCATAGCAAGTTAGGGGTTTTTCTTCTTATTTTTCACCTGGATGTATTAGGAATGTCTAGTCTGCTCTTCCCTGGTTTTGCAGGGGGACATGTGAGAGAATGAGGTGGTGGAATGAATTCAGCCACGGGGGGCTCAGATATGGATAGGGTTCTTTCTCAACCCCTAATGGTAGGAGACAATGGTGTTGCATCTTTAAAAGAGACCTCTTTTCTCTCAAATGATTCTCAGGTGTATGAATGAAATAGATAGTCACAAAAGTCAGGGTGTTTTAAACCTTTGAATACAAAAATAAAATCACTTCCCATCTCAACTGATCAGGTTTTACTTGCATTATGGTATATTCAATATCATAAGTCTATCAGTTGTCTAATTGCCCATAGAGTCTTCCAGCAAAAAATAAGGCAGAAAATACCTGAATTTCTAATATAAAAAAAACAAGCAGAAAAAAATGTGTGTTTGGGGGAGGGAAAAAGTCCTTTCTTACATCTTACCTAAAAAAGAAGCAAATAATAATAATAATACCTACCTCTTGAATAGAGTTTTCATCCATAGATCTCAAAGTGCTTTACAAAGCAGGTCAGTATCATTATCCGCATTTTACAGATGGGGAAACTGAGGCACAGAGACATGAAATGACTTGCCCAAGGTTACCCAACAGGCTAGGACAGAGCCAACTCTCCTGAGTCCCAGTCCAGTCCTCAAGCCACTAGGCCACAAACCCAGTATTCCCCCTTGGCCTCTTCCAGTGGAGGTCAGCTTTAAATTGTGATGTTGTAGAACAGACACACGTGTGCACCCAGAGGCTACCATGGGTAACTCTTTTATAACTTCAAAAAATAGCAGAATCTTAAAGTAAGTGTCAGATTTCATAGGTGGGCATTTAACAGGCTAGACCTAAACAGATTGGGAGAACATGCAACATCTATTTCTATAGTGTGCAGGTTACTTTTGTGTCCTGTTAGGAGAAGGGTTGCAGCCAGATAGCGGAGGCAGTGGATAAAGCAATAGAGTGGCAATCAGGAGATCTGCTCCATGCCTCCATTTTTCCAGCTGTAAAGTGGGAATAATTATAGTTACTTTCTCTGTAAATTGCTTGGAGATCTATAGGTGGAAACTACTCCATAAGAGCTAAGTATTATCAATATAGGAGCTTTAAAGGAGCTGCAGGGAGTAGAAAGGCAATATACTTTTACTTAATGCAGGTTGGGGCTGATTCCGCTATTAAAAGTACAAAGAGTTGCACCTGTAAAGATTACGGGAGAAGTCCTGTCCCCATTGAAATCAATGGGAGTTTCGCCACTGTCTGACTTTTTTAGGACCAGGATTTCACCCTACATTTCATTCATAAAAGGCTCCACAGTCAGTGTACCTTCCTAGATTTTATGTCAGTTCGACATCCTCAGTCTGTCATCAGGATGATCTGACTCAGGAGTGACTGGCTCATCCTTCTTCCTCTAAATGCTTCATCAGCTGTCCCCTGCTAACTGTAAATAAAGGACACTAGGGATAGCTTTTCTGCCTGACCCTTCACCCGAAATAAAAATAAAGCTGGCCGAATTTAATCCTGACACAGAACTCCTTCACGGGCCTGCTCCTTCCCTTAGATGTTGACAGTTACCTGCCAAGCGCCATGGTTACCTTTGATTTAGCTGTAATGGCATCCCTGTACTTAGGACGGCTCTGGGCCTGTAATCCTTTCGGAAGCCTTCATCAATTTATAGGGTAACCTGAGATATGGGTCTCACTTCCCCATGACGTTACCTCTTGTTAATTCTTGCTGAAGGTATCAACAAAGAGCTCAATGTAACAGCGTGGAAGCACCTTTCTAAATTCAAAGAAATGAAAAGAGTTGGTTTTATTGAAATGGCCAGAGAGGTTTGGCAATTTTTCTGCCCACACCTGCTTTAAAATCAGACAGGGGACAAGGACTCTGCTTTTAAAGGACACACATTCCCCACATTGAACCAATATGATATTTTGCTTCCCCGGTACTTATTCCTATGCCAAATTCTTCATTGGTGTAAACAGGCACTGCTCCAGGAAGGACAGAGTTGTGGCTAGGCACAGAGCTGGGATTCAGGAAAGCTGGTCTCAAACTTGATTTTTCCACAGACTTTCTGTGTGACCTGGGGCAAGTCACTTGCTCTCTCTGTGCCTCAGTCACCAATCTCTAAGTTTCCCTTACCCATCTTGCCTATTCAGAGTGTAAGTTCTTCAGGGCAGGAGCTGGCTCTTAGTATGTGTTTGTACCACACCAAATGCAATGAGGCTTAGAAGTAGGAGCCTCGACGCTCTACTGAAATACAAATAGTAAAGAAGCAGCCTGAACTTCCTTGCAATAAATTGTTCCAAACTCAGAGAAGGCTACTGCTCAGAAATGCAAATGGTTCCTATTCTGCGATCCGTAGGAACTGATTCTGCTAAAGGAATCCAGAGGGCGGGTTTACACTGAGAAGGAGGTAGGAGGAGACTTCTAGGGAAAGGCAAACACTTCAGACTTCAAGGTGGAATAAATTCAGTGGCACACTTCTCTAATGACCATACGATCCGTGATGTTCCAAGTTCTTAAGCGCAGATCAAAGAGAAAGGGCGACTGCTGAAATGACATGCAACCACCTCTTGCATTGTTTAAATTCTCTCTTCCTGCAAGAGCTGGATCTCACTTTACTTTTCCTGTCACTGTAAACAGGTGGTTGTTTTAAGCTTGCTTTATTCTCCTTGACAAGTTTACATCAGCCAAACAGCTAACTGGCTAAAACTAGGAAATCTCCTTGCTGTAGGCCTGAGCCAAAGCCCATTAAAATCAAGGGAAAGACTCACACTGACCTGACTGGGTTTTGGATCCTTCTTGAGTCAATTCTGAATGATGATTGCTCAGCCCAGGTTGCTTTTAAGGACTAGATGCCACAAAGGAATTGTCCCAGGAAAGTGCAGCAAGTTCTGGCCCATTGCCCCATGTAGAGATGTTAGCCAAATGGTTGGGATTTTATCTTGTATTTAGTGAGAGTAAAATCTTGGTATCTTTATTGCTAGTATTGCTTAGCACTTGTTGGGCCAGACACTCAGCTGGCTCCACTCAACATGAGTTAGGATGGCAGAACCTGAACCCCTTTGGATTCGGGTGTTGGGCTGAAGTCCATGTTGCTGAGTCGGTCTTATGCCTCATTGCCACTAGAGACAAACCCGAGTCACAACTTTTGTCTCTGGAATGATCAGAACAGGAGCTTCCCCAAGGTTCAGGGTGTTTGGATTTGGAGTTCTGGTTTGCCTTGTTATACAGACAGGCCTGTGACACCAGGCTCAGGTCTGCTTTTCCAGTGTGGGCCCATCTCTAATTATAACCTTCATCTTCCAAAGAAGAAGAAGAATGGTACAATTTATCAAACCCTCAGGCTCTTAACAAAGCCTTGGATATTTGATACAAGAGGTAATGGTCCCAGAGGCATGTTTACCTTGGATTGAGTGAGTGAAATCCATTTTAGAAGGGCTTTTTCACCTCAAGCAATTTAGCCTAATGAGGAGAAAAGTGATGTGGTTAATGGACCATTTAAACAACAGTTTCATGGAATCTAAGCATTTAAATATACATATGCATTTGCTTCCCAAATTCCCAAATGTTATGTTGGCATAGCAAAGCCACCTACTGTTAATACAATATATTCAATACTAATATATTAAAATGCCAACTCTACAGTCTGATAAGAGGTACAACTAGTAAGGAAGAAAGCTGTGAAAAATGCATTTCTGTACCTAAAGTTTATGTCATTCTAGGTTTCCATCTCCCCCTGTCTCCCAGGCATATTGTATCTGGGAACCTCAGAAACATGAATGAATTTATCCTCACAGCCCTCCTGTGTGGAGAGAAGTATTACGATCTCCATTTTCCAGATGGGGAACAGACACACATGTACAATTTGTTCCCACTCCTCCCTGGCAGGGCACAGTGAGCAGAGACTGGCTTTGCCTTCCCAGCTGGGAATTCCCCCAGCCAGCATAGGACTGGCTTGGGTGTAGCATTGCTGCAGTAGGGCAGTTATTGGCTGGCAAATAGTCTCTTGGTAACCATTAGCTCCTGGCAGTTTAGAAAAGACTCCTGATGGTGGGCGGAACTACCATAGAATCAGGGAGTCATATTCATTTCAACAGCCCATGTCTCTACTATGCAGAGCAGAGCTTTGGTGCAGAAGAGACTCTGACCCTAAAGTGATTTGTCCAAGGTCAGACCCCAAGTTTGTGGCAGAGCCAGGAATCAAACCAAGATCTCCTGAGCCCAGTCCAGTGCCTTAACTGCAATGCCATCCTTCCCTAGGCTAGTTACAGTTTATTTGCCTTTAAGTTTTATAACAATAATAATATACTGCAATGGTTTAGTGCCTTCAGTTATTAATTAATTAGGCTACCTTTGAACATCCCTATGAGATAGATGAGCCATGTATCTGCCTGTCCCACACTACTATTCTGGTATTTGAAAGGCGTGCAAAAAAATACGCAAGTGGCTCTTTGGATATTTGTATAGCCACTTTACAATTAGGGAAGGTGAGTCACAGAGAAGTTAAATAACTCCTCCAAGTTTGCACAGCGAGTCATCAGCAGAGATTGTAACAGAAGTCAAGTGTCTTTCTCCCAGGCACAGATCCTCAAAGATATTTAGGTGCCTAAAGGCAACTAAATACCTTTGAGGATCGGATCGGAGGGGCCTCAGTCACTTACACTAGGTCAATAATTGTTCTCTGGAGCAGAGAGGATTATGGGTCTTGGAATACTGATAATGGAATGCTGTGTTCTATTTTGAAGAAATAAAACATTTTTTGTTTTTCTTTTTTTCTTTTAAATGTAATAGTAAAAGTGAGAGCTGGTCAATTTAATTTATTTGTACATTTGTATGGAAAATGGGCTTTTTTCAAAATGAAAATGTTCATTTCTTTCCAAATTTTCTGGGGTTTTAGAATGAAAAAAATAAAAACCCTAAAATGTGTTTTTCAAAAACTGAAACCACCGTGAACGAAAATGTAGTGACAAATTTACAAATAACTGAGCATTTTTCACTGAAAATACTCACCATTTTCTGACTGGCTCTCGTAAAAATACGTTCCTGGTGTAACTCCACTGTGGTCTCTCATGGCCAGATCCATGACAGTGCCCAGCCCATGTGCAGGGGTGCATGTAGGAAGGAAGGCTGCTTGTGGCCTTTCCCCTATTTGCATATCTGAACAGCACAGGCACAATCAAAAGGCACTATTTACAAAAGCAGGGGTAGCTGGCCAAAATTTCCCTGTCTCACCTGCTCTTTTGTGCAGTTTTCTGTCTCCCAGGATGCTGGCTTCTACCCAGAAAGGTGTGCATTGCAGTGGTGTATAAAGACATAGAATCTGAATTCTGCGTGCATCACAACTCCTGTTGACTTCCATTGGTGTTTGGACTATGCAAGAAAGGCAGGGACTGGCCCAGTATCAAGTGCTTTGGGATCCTGGGGGTTGAAAGAGAATGGATATAAATGTAGAAGAGAATTGTTATTCTACGCATGGCTCATGCAGCCCCTCATGGTTTCAGACACCATCCAATGGTCCAGGGACATCTACATCGAGCACATCACCTGCCACCAACAGTACCAGGAGGCGTGAGCCAGAGTGACATCGTTCTTCGACTACGAGAAAGGGACCAAGAGACTTTCTCCGTTGGATCATATGAACTGGAACCATAAACTCCCTGAACATTAAAACTCACCAAATGAGGGTCAATCCATCCTCATCATCATATCCACTCATTGTACTCCACACCTGAACATAGCCACTTTATGAACTTCATACCCTCATATCTCAATGCTTGTACTTTGACCCATCAACCTTTTACCCCCAATCAGGGATATTGCAGATTATGTATTCCTTATGCCACCCGATCTTAAACCAGACTTTGCACCCTCGATAATCTGTACGTTATTCCCTGATAACCAGAAACTTCTATGCTCAAACTCTGTACCTTTCACTGTTTTTTTTAACATCATCTTAATAAAATTTTTAAATCTGTAAAAAAAGATTCCTGGCTTCCAATTGCTCATAAATGTAGTTTGGAGCAGTTTGCTGAACATCTGCTAAAAATGGTGTTAAGGGATACAGATGTTCATTAGTTTGATGAAGTTGCCTGCGAAGTTAAGATTAAGGGCCAGGGTTTCAAACGAGCTCAGAACCCAGTAGCAACAATTTAGTCATCAAGGTAAGTGGTCAGATTTTCCAAAGCGAGGACAATGGAAGCTGCCGAGTGCTGACCATTTCTGACAATCTGCCTCCATAAGTGCTCCCTCCCAAAGAAAAATAGACAGAAACATGAAATAAGCTCCATCAAAAGTGTTTATCCAGAAGCCACCCTGCTGCAGCACCTCCTTGAAAGTGTCCGTTGTTAGATCCTAATAGGTGGCTGACCCTGCACTGACTAAATAACCTGTCAGCACTTATTCCTGGAAGAAGATTCCCCCCTTTGCTCTTTATTCTTTTGGTGATAACATGAATGCAGATCCTCTCACAGATTACGCCCCATCGCTCAGACACAGAATAGGAGTGTTACTTATTGATCACTATTCTCTTTCATCATTCAAATAGGCCAGCAGGGCAATGACCCCTGTGGCCATCCCAAAGGGCACTTGTAAAGAGTTGGGTCACCAGGGAGGTATTATAAACACTGACGACATTTTACTGTAATAAATTGTCATCAGTTTGGTAATAAATGAAACTTCCATAGTGCTCTATGAATTTCAAACCCTGCAAGGAGAATATGGTCTCCCATTTACAAGTAGGGGAAATTGAGGCAGGGATGTAAAGCCAGATTTAGGCACCTAAGGGTGAAATTCACGCCCATGCAGAGTGTCAGCACAAGGCTGACATGCGATATAAATCCCACTTAATCTCTGAGTGATACATAGACTTGTTCTGGCCCCCTTGCAGCCATATTAAGACACCTAAATCAGTGGCCTGATTTTCACAGCTCCTTCTCTGATGACAATGGGAGTTGGGGGATGGATCAGCACATTAGAGAACTCTGGAGTGCTTTTATTTAGGTGTCTAACTTTAGGCTCCCAAGTGTGAAAATTTCAGCCTGAGCCTCTCTGCTGGGTTTAAATGGGGATGCTAACAGTTGCCTGCCAAGATGTCATGAAGATTGATTAGCTGATAATGTTGGTGAAAACCTTGGAGGTGAAAAGTACGAAGAGATATTAGCATTGCGAATAAAATGTACACTTCTCCCAGAGCTCTGAACCGACAATATTCACAAGGAATTCTCTTCAGGGGACTTATTTAAATAAAAGACCAGGGAAACGTTAGGCCAGGATATAGATGTTTCAGTGTAAAGACAGCTGGGGAAGGGAAAGGAGAAGGTGGAGCATAGGAAAAGCTCCCAGTATGCTGAGGGAATTGTTCAGTTGTGTATTCTGATCAGATCCAACAGAAGCTGGAGAAACAAACCACAGCAGAATCATTCACAAGCCACACCTGAGGGGACTGTTGCACAAATTGCTCTGCACAGTGTGTGATTTTAGACCAATAACTAAAGTATGAATTGTCTCGCAGCGTATGATGCACAGGGGACAAGATGGTATCTGGGAGCTGAGCTGAATTTGTTGGGAGTCTTTCTATTGACTTCAGTAAGTTTGAATCAGGCCCTAACTGAGTTGCTGTGGTCCTGCTGACCAGTACTGTGTGGGAATAGTAGAAGGTGATAGGTTGTTGCAGCTGATGTGGAAACCTTCAGCTGTGCGCCATTAACGATGGTTGTCTGGAGAAAAAGGTGCACAGAAAAGCAGTTTGAGAGCTGCTTGGAGCAGCAGTTGTCAGAACTCTTGCTCTGTTGTTGTCTTTTCTTGTGTGTAATTAGGGTCAAGCTCCAGTGCACAGCCGTGTCTCCTGCGGAGCCTTCCATGCACAGACAGGTTGGTGAGACTTGTGAATTCAATGAATGAAAACTAATAGCACTGGACAGGATCAGAGGTGCTCAAATGCTATGGTGATAGTGGCTAAGGAAATGCCTATACATAAAATACACGATGTTTTGTGCTCTTTTCTGTATTTGAATCAGAAATGGGTCTGGAGGTAAAGGCTCCCAGAGTTAGGGAATGATCTAAACTAGAATTGGGGTTGTGGCCCATGTCTAATTTGAGTAATATTAATTACCTCCCCCATCATTTATTCTTTAGGGAGATATGTTTTTATAGAGAGCAGAAAAGCACTGGGGGCAACACACAGAAACTCATATTGCTGTTAATGTGAGTGTTGCCTGTGAAAAGACTGAAGTATTCCATAATGAAGGAAGACCTGGATTTGGGTCCAAATTTTTGCACATAGCTCTTATCTTTATAATGGACTGAAGTAAACACTCAGGTGGAATCCTAACCCCATTGAAGTCCATGAGAGTTTTGCTATTGACTTTAACAGAGCAAGGATTTTACCCCCAGGTACAAACATACCAAACTTTGGTGTGCTTGAAATTCAGATTTGGAGGCTAATTTTATGGCTTAAGGCTGTCTCTATTGCTTATTAGATCCCACTCCTCTAGCCATTGATGGGAGTTTTGCTGTTGATTTCAATGGAGCAGGATTGTTCCCTTAATGACACAGAGCTTCAAGGTGCAGTGTTTTAGAAATGGAATGACTTTAATTTATATTATTCCAGGTAATTTTAGAGAGCAGCCTGTGTTTTATTTGCACTGGGAATGCGTTCAATATTCCCAGCCTTGGAAGGAAGAGACCTTTGTAATGTTTACCTGATGCTTCTGTGTATGACTTTAAGGCAGGGGTTTGGTCCTAATTAATTGAATAAGTACTTTAATCCCTGGCCTGAGGGTTTCCCATAGAGTATTAGCTGTATTAAGAAGGAAATGGATTGTAATCCCTTTAATCTAAGCACAGGAGAACATGATAGTTTCACAATTCTGGGAAGAATTTCCTTCCTGGGTGCAATATCTACTCTAATGGTAACTTGCATAAAATATGACTGGAGACCAGGCAGTCCTAACTGTACCTAATTTGAGTGCTGGTGTATTAGCAGTGCATGACTCCATTTATGCTGGAGTTTTAGCAGTGTATTACAAAAGTGCACCTGTTAAACTGCAATTATATTATTTATTTATATTTCTGTGGTGCCGAGGAACCCCAGTCATGGACTAGGATCCTATTGTGCTAGGTGCTGCACATAGAACAAAAAGACAGTCCCTGCCATCCGGTTATAGCCAGAAAAGTTCCTCCCTACAAATGGCCTGGCAGGGTCCTATACTGATTTCCACTCAGCAACAGGCAGTGGTGCAGTGACCAAGACAAACAGATGGGTTTTTCTCCTTGTTGGTTCTGCAAACTCAGCCCAGGATCAGAAAGTCAAGCTGGCTTCTTTCTAGCTCATGTGCCAATATAAAGGTCCTGGAACTCGGAGGATACTTTTCTTGAGGAGAGTTAGAGCTGATTGAGGGTGGGTTTTTTTTGTGGGGGGGGGGGAGGTTTGGGTGTTTTTTCTTTTCCTTTCTTTTTATAAATGTTGACTTTTGGGTGACAATTTTTTTAGAAAATTCTAATGTCAATGAAGCTGCTTTACTTTCTAATCCCACCTGCAAAATTATTTATTTTTAAATACTTTTAGAAAAGTTGAAATTTCAAAAAATCATTTTAAAAAAAATCTTTGCAAAACTTTGTATTTGTTTATTTTTTAACCACCTCTATTTGGAAGGAGAGAATATCTTCCAACTCACTCTCCCCTCTTTATTGACTCAGTAACATCAACAGGAATAAAATAATGTTTTTGGAGAATTCTAATGGTACATAGCCTGTGTAGACCCTTTGCACTCTTGGGGATTAAAAAAAAAAAAAAAAAAAAAGTCCTTGCCCAGAGAAGCTTATGTTCTAAGTGCCCCATACAGCCCTGTCCTTGGTGGTCATATCTGTGGAAGTGGCAGGGGTTGCCCCACCCTCCCATGGGCAGATGTTGGACATTCCACTAACAACAAGAGCTTTCTGCACTAAAGCTCTAACTTCTGAACCACAAGCCAGGCCACCTAGGTAGCCACAAAAACTAGCCACCTAACATAATACTTGAAACTCTCTGTAATGAGCAGTCACTTCCTGTCTTTTTCATACATTTTATCTGGAGTGCACTTGTGTCTTTGTTCTTCAGACAGATTACTAAAGTTGAGCAGTTCAATGCAGGGGCATAGAAAACCCTACCACAAAACCTGGCTCTTTTAGGAGCATTTAAACATGAGCTGGTCTCATAAGGAATATATACACTGAAGGCTGTGGTCATCAAACCAACTGACTTCCTAGAACCACCATTGGAGCTAATATGGTGGGAGGAGTGGTTTTAAAACAAGTGATATATACTAGCTCTAAGTGTGACGTCATGACCTGCGATGAGATGTTTCGATCCTCTCTCTTCTCCATTCTGGACTTCACTGTTCTTCTAAATGCTCTACTCATTCTAGTCAGCCACAGTCCTGCCTAATACCTCACACCTGCTTCCTCCACTTCTATTTCTGCCCTGCCCTGTTGGAATCTCTGGAGAAAATCCAGAGAACATGCAATTCTACTACAAATAGGTCGTCATTGTCTTTAGTTCTGCCATCTTTCTCGTCAAACAGCTCTTTTGCCCTTCTCTCATACCGTCCCATGCTAATGGTCCATCACCACACCATCTGTTGCATTAACTTGGATGCATGGGCCCAAAGAGTTAAAGCTGTTTATACGACCCTGTAACTGTCCAACATTTAACAGTTTTAAACAAGGTGTGGGATTTGGTATACAGAGATCTCAGCCTGCTTAGTTCCATGGCAAACACGCTATTAAACATCCTTTTAACTTTTTATTACAGATACAGAAAAAGAAGGAAACCTAGTAAAAGCATTTGAAAGGCAGGGTGTTAAATAAGGCTTCTATATTAACAACATCCTTTGTTCCCTTTCCCTTTAGCTGGAGAGAGTTTTTTAGAGGAAAAATCCCTTTGTTTGACAGTCTTTCAGATGGTAATAATTGTTTTGGGGTTTTTTGAGGGGTGGAGGGATGGGAGAAAAAGGTTAGTTGAGATGTGCTGAAGCTGTCGTTGTTGCTGTCAAAATTGGATCCCATTTTATTTTTTAAGACCAATACACAAAAGGGGAAAGCAGAGAACAGCAAAGATAGAAAATGCAGCTTCTGTCTTTGGTGTTGACTTTCAGTTGCAACCTCACTGCTGGAACAACACAGGCATGGGCCATGGTTTTATTAGCTGCTCTGAGATTTGACAAACTTGTACCAGCAATGGGCTGTTTAGGACATTGACTTTAGCTGCCTCTTTAGCAATAATGCTGTGAGCCTATGACTAAATATACTTTCTTGGCTGGCCAGGACTCTTATTAAAAAGCAGAGTAAGGGAGAGAGATAGGAAAGAGAGAAATAAGGTAGGGAAGGAAAAGGACACATGGAGGAATAGGGTGGGAGACAGTCTTCCATCCCAGGTGGTTTTGGGGTTTAGTCAGAGTCAGAGGGAGGTGCTGATGTCATCTGTGTCCCTCTCTTGGCCTGGTCTGGTAACAGAATCTCTCAGGATCAGGGTGACCAAGACCCAATGATGTCCTGGTGGATCCCAGGGTCCCAGGAGGAGACGAAGCTCCTTTCCCTTCTTTCAGTCAGCAGTTATTGCACTCACACTTCACTAATTTTCTCCCCAAAATCTTTTCTTTTAAGGACCCCAAAAGGGAGAGATGGATGGCGTAGTCTATCCTCTCATGACTGTGTCCATGAATTAGACCTAATTTCCACCACACCAATTTTGGATCATTAATTTCTGGTCCCACACTTGTTTTGTTCACCAGATAGCCCTTAACCACAGTCCTTGGATTATATCAGGAGGCTGATATATAGCTTTGTTTGAACCAATTCAATCTTTGTCTCCCTTTTGCACCTTTTCCCATCAGTGTTTGTTGTTCTACGTAATTGGAACATTTCAGAAACTTTCATTGGCTTTCCCACACTTGAGCTCACACCTGGAGTAAATTTGTAGGCCCAATTATTTTAACCCATCCTGGACTCCTCCACCAGCCCTTTCTCCCTGGTGCAAGCCTATGTAATGTGCTCCCGGCCTGGCATAATGCATGAGACTCACTGTTGCCCACCCCCACTCTGCCCTGGGCCTCACTGACTTCTTCTAGGAGCTGATGGACAAGATCTAGTATGAGATTCCTCCCCTGTCCCCTTCCTCTCCCCTGCATTCTTCCCCCTCCCATACCTTGTTCTCCTCTACTCTAGATTCTGACTGTGAGGTATCTCTTATACTCTCACTCCAACCCTTCCACCTGTCCACATCACCCTGCGTCTTCCTGAAGATTGTTCCCCTCACTTTGATCCTGTTTTCATCCCCTCCTCTCCCTCTGCTTCCCTCTCCTCACTGCTCAAGTAACTTCCTCTCTTCAAAACCCAGCTCACAGCTCCAGCCACCACCACCCCATGTCCCTTCTCTCTCTCACCCCTGAGCTCCTTGAAGGGGCTGTTTACAAAGGCTGCCTTGATCTGCCTCATGGATTCCCCTCCATCCTGGCTTCTGTCCCCTGTGCTCCACTGAGTGAGGAGACAATGGGAAGTTTTGAGGGTGGCAGGCAGTGACAAGGTGTGGGCTGAAGGGCAGTGGAGGGTACTGGGGTGGGGACAGTGAGGGGATATGGGGAGGGGTCAGTGGGGGTATTGAGGGTGGGGGCAGTTAGGAGGGTATGAGGTGAAGGGCAGTAGGGGTATTTGGCATGGTGATATTGGGGGGGGGAGTGAAGAACAGTTGTTGGCATGTTGGGCAGACTTGGCACCTCTCTCCACCACGTATATCGCTTGGCAGGGTTGGAGGGGATCAGGACTGCAGGCTTCCCAGCAGCAGCTGTGCCTGTTGCGTGGTGGGTTATCCAAGGGGGCACATGGGTCTGGACCCCACCCCCATCTCCCTGCAGAAGAAGGCTCCTTCTGCCCCTGGGTTCTGGAGCCAAGCGCCTCACAAAGGGCGGAATGTTCTGCTGCCTGCCCTGGAAACTGCTCCAGCCCCACACCTACCACCCAGCTCAGCCAGGCAGCACCTCGGGGCCAGAACCACGCAGCAGCTTCTCTTACCTGCAGACCTAGGCTAACAGGTACCAGGGTGCGGGGATAATAGCAGGATGCCAAGGCATACACACCCCACACCTGCCTGTGCCCCAGTCCCGCCTCCTGTGGCCACCTTTGGTGCACAGTGGCCCATCTATGTCACCACAGAGCTTTGGGCTGTTCTTGGTACCCAGACATCCCACATGAATGAGCCTCTCTGCTATGCCACAGGGCACTGTTGTATCCTACCCGTTGCCATCCCATGGGGTGTAGAGCACTACACTTGCTTGGGTCATTCAGTGGGAGGGAGCGGATGCGGGCTGGCACAGCTGAGGGCTTAATCTGGTATATTAGTACAGTTGCCCTCAAAAGACTGGGCAGTCTCCTCCTCCCTGATGGAACTAATGGGCGAATGACCCAATATGCTCAGTGCCAAGCACCCCATAGGATCGGGCCCGCAATCCTGCCCCACTTATTCACCAGGAGCAACAGCCCCACTGAAGACCATGAGAGCCCTTGATCCAGAGTAGGGTAAGCAGGCGTGGAGGAAGCAAAGGGCTGTGGTTTGTTTGTTTGTTTTTGTTTTATTAACCCATTACTCTCTTCCCTCATTCCAGGCTCTTGGCGCACCATGGTGGATGTGATACGGAAATTATCCATTTCCAAGGTGAAGCACATACTGGGATCTCTATCTCATTGACATTTGCCCACTGCATGACGGTGAAAGTGAATCATGAGCTTCTGTTGGTCGTCAAACTGAGAAAAAACGCGCATCTAAGGACAACAAGATTCCTAGTTTTCTTTCATGTCTAAACCAGTTCTCTGTAAGGCAGTCAGGGAAATAGGTGAAACCTTGGGACAAGCCAGTGAGACGTATTAAATATATTCTTGCCATAACAAAAACTATCCTTGTACTACAAGCAATGTTTTTTGTATGTTCCTATGTGATGATATAGTTACTGGCTTCTTTTAATGGAATTGTTAAGGAAAAACAAAACGGTTTGAAATAGTTAAGCTCTACCCTTTTCTTCTTAAAATGCCGTTGAATAATTAAAAGCACTTAAGCATGTGCTTAACTCCCACTGACGTCAAAGAGACTTAAGCACATGCTTACATTTCTGTACATTTTAAGTACTTTGATTAATCCAGGTACACACATGCTTAATTTTAAGCACATGTTAAATCTCATTGAAGTGTGGGACTGGCGATGCTTGAAGTTAAGTATGTGTTTAAATGCTTTGCTGAGTAGGGATGGATTTTAGCATGTGCCTAAGTGCATTGCGTAATCTGGGCCTATATTAACATAGGGCCTGAACAAACTGACCTTATTCACACACGGGCCCTCCTGGCTCCCACAGGAAGTTTGCATGAGTAAAGTCTGCAGGAGCTGGCCACAGTGGTTCAATGACAAAGCAATGGGAAAGTGACAATCTATCTGATCTGAGATCCAAATTGCTTGACAATGGTAATTTTAAATGGAAGGTCACCTTGTATTTTGCTAATGGAAAAACTGTCATTAAAAAAATAGGACATAGGTCTGGAAGGTAACTCCTGGGTCATCAAGTCCAGCTCCTGGTTATTGCAGGCCACCTGGTCACATAATCCTGGAAAACGGACATACAAAATCTAGCATCTTGTCCAGAATGGGTCTAGTCTGGGGCCAACAGCTGCTTTCTTCTGCAGCAGAATGTGTCACTCCCACCGGCTTTGGTGTCTAGGAGCAGCCACGTTTCCAACTGGATATGGACTTCATGTTTAAATCCATCTTAATCAGTCACCCTATACTGGTCAAACCCATATGAATGATGTTTTAAGTACCTCCCAGATCCTCAGCTGGTGTAAATTGGCATAGCTCAGTTGAAATCAGTAGAACTGCCAGCTGAAGATCTGCCCATAGAGTGAAATTCAGAGAGCCAAGGCTGATGAACCACTTGCATTATATTTTGAAGGCTCAAGTGGGACCTTGTGGTGCATGGGCCTGGTACTGGCCCTCTGTACTGGGGTGAATTTCATCCCTACTCAGAACAGGTTTGACACAACGAGGAAGCTGTTTAAAGGAAACCCCCAGAATTAGAATGGAAGAAGCTCCATTGTCAATGGCCTGATGTACACTGCTCCACACCGAGGCTGGCACAGAGGCTCAGGGACTGTCCAGCTATCTCAGGGATATTCCCAGCATCAAAAGCTGCTACCTTTTGTGGGCTGAACACACAGCAACCCAGGGAGACAGGGCCTAAAAGAGGAGCTCCGCTCTTATGTGGTTGCCTGAAATTGGGTTTGATAAAGCGTTTAGCAACTTTTGTGTAATGGCAGCTGATCCTTTCCAAAGCGCTTCCCCCTCCACATAATTCAGCCGTGTGACTGGGTGATATGATGCTATACTTTTGGAGTGAGTAACAGATTGTGTTTTCTTCTCTCTGTTCAGCCACCTGCGTCTTTGGACATGTACAAGAGCTCGTACATGATGGACTACAGACCGTACAATGACTACAATCCACCCATTGAGAATCATACACAGGTACACTAGGTTTTTCCTTGTTTAGTTCATCAATCCTCCATGACCTACAGAGGCCACTTGCAGCACAGCGTGGCTTCTATCTAGGCATCACATTGTCAACTACAGTCCATGAGCCCATAGCGTAACTCCCACTCCCACAGTGTGGTTCTGTTCCTCTCTAGTGGCTGGACCTGTGTAGAGAAGTTCGTGAGTTGGCTCCTGACTTTGAGCTAACAGGTGGGCCTTCTAGTAAAGGTAAACAGAGTGAGATTAATGCTTTTAGATACAGAAGTCCTCGCATCCTGATCTATCAAGGGGGGTCCTGTTACAATAGGAATTGTCTCCTCACGACTGGCCATTCAGGGGAATTCAGAAGTGCCAAAGGGATCATTTAAGAGCACTGATCCCATGTTCGTTCACTGTGCTTCTAAACCCCCTATATGGTCCGTCACCAGGGGATGATCATACATAAACCCCCTAATCAGGACACTCCAGTTTCTCACTGAGTTATGGCATGTGACTCACCTGGTTACACCAATTGGGCTAGTCAGGACATCAGACCTGCTAATGTCACGAGGTCGTAATCATCCCGAAACCTCTCTCCATCGCAGGAGGAAGGAGCCGGGAGTGGCGCCTCACAGCAGATTTCTGAAGGGAAGTAATTTGTGTTTCTTTTAAAGTTGCCTTGCAGTAGGAGTGAACCCCTGAACTATTTAATCTGATTTGCTTCTTTTGACTGGCCTGTCCTAATTGACTGTGACAGTCAGGTCGGGACAGCAGCTTATTTGCAGTGGGAGAGGAGCCTGCCCCATGGGGGCTGTTCTTTCCGACCGGCCCTGTGCCCAAAATAGAAAGAGTCCAGGCTTGGGGGGAAAAGACAGAGAAATTGCTTGTGTTGCTGTTGCTCGGTGGTTCTGAAAGGTGTCACCACCTGGCAAGGGGGTGGGGGACACTGACATGCAGCGTTAACCTGGCATGACAGTGTTTGAGAGCAAAGGCTCATGCCACGGCCACCAATGCTTTCTCTGTCTAAAGCAGCCTGAAAACAAAGGCTCACATTAGGTTCCACACTCCGCTCCTCTTCTCCCTTCCCCCTCCTGCTTCTCCCCCCCCCCATTGCCAACTTAGCTCCTCCTGCCCTCTGGGAACCAGGTACAGTATTCGCTGCCAGTTCGGCTCATTAACATTCCCTGCACTAAACTCCCGCTGTTGTCTTAGGCTGGCTACTGGTTTTGCAGGAAGCCCAAGCCTCAGGTGGCTGTTCCCGCTCCAAGATCCCAGCTTTAACCCTCTGCTCATCCACCCCTGAGAGAGGAGTGTTGTTTTCTGTGTCACCAACCAACACTGCAGTTTTCATTCTGTAAAGAGCCTTAGAAGGCAACATGCTTTGTGTGAATGTCCTGACATGTGATGGGCTGCTTTGGATGATTACAATGGAGGAAATGTCTGAGAACTGGGGAACTTCAATGGGCTCCAGGCTCCAGTGTTCCCTCTAATTTTTTACGCCCATGTGCGGAATGCATTTTGTTACGTGCACCAACATGGAGATGATGTGTGGCGGGAGTGGGGCCAAGGGGATTGGGTACAGGAGGGGGCTGAGGGCTAGGTCAGAAGGTTGGGGTGGGGGGTGAGGGCTCTGGCTGGGGGTGCAATCTCTGAGGTGGGGCTAGGGATGAGGGGTTTGGGGTGCAGGAGATGGCTCAGGTTTGGGGCAGAGGGTTGGGGTGTAAGGGGGTGAGGGCTCCAGCTAGGGATGAAGGCTCTGTGATGGGGTTGGGGATGAGGAGTTTGGGGTGCAGGAGGTGGGAGAGGGTTGGTGTGTGGGGGGGAGGGGGGGGAGGGCTCCATATGGGGGTATGGGCTCTCTGGTGGGGCCAGAGATGAAGGGTTTGCCACAGCAGTTTGGGGCTGGGGAAGGGCGTCTCTCCCCAGGCTGCGACAGCTCTGACGGGGCTGAGCCAGGAAAGGGCGCCTCTCCCTGGGCTGCGTGGCCCTTGATAGGCTGCTGCACGGCTATGCAGCTTAGAAGGAAGTTAGGTTACAGCTCATGCTGGCTGTTACCTCTTGTCCCTGTATTAAGTCCAAAGGCTGAGAAGAGAGAGAGAGTTGCCCAGTTTAATTCTATTTCCTTTCCATTTCAAAGAACTCCAGAGAGATTTATCTTTGGGTATTAGGTTCCAGAGGTTTTTAAAAGAAGGGGTTTACCTGGTCATTTTCCTTGATGAAATGCTAAGTTTAAATGAGCCACAATCCATGTTGTGTGTGGCGAAGCCAGGGAATTCCTTAACCACAGAAGAATGGTTCCAAAAAAATATGGGAGGTTGTGGTTTTGGAAAAGGAAACACACCAACTGTAATTGTTTATATAATTAATAATAAAGCTGATAAAAAGGCAGCCCACTGCTTCCAAGCATGAAGGCGCTAGAGCTTCTCAACAGATCAGTTACATGTTGCTTTGCCCATTTTAAGAAATTCATACTTTTCCCCAACCTCATTATAAAAAACAAATTAACTGTTTTCCCTGAAATTTTAAATAAAATAAGCCTCTAACAGCCACCCAGCATGGAAAATTTCATGAAATGGTTAAATTTTGGCAAAGTTGTAAGTAACTGAAAACAGGGTCTACTAATGGAAAGTGTCAGGTGACCTTAACTATAGGCATCATAACCTGTGCCTCCTATAATAAATAGCATGTGCATGCGATAGTTCCTTGGTATTTGCAGCTGAATCCCACTCTTCCCACAGCACACATCAAAACAGACAGATACTTGGGGATCTGGTTACCTTTTATTCAGTACTCAAAGTACATTAACCTGCAATAAAACCAGCACACTTGTCCAATGATTTTGGACATTTGATAGACATGCCTGGCTCTGCTAAATATGTATATATAGAGATGTCACTTACTTTAATAAAAGCACTAGAAATGACATGTATTGTAATGCTAGTCACTCTATAATATGGTAACACCCTGTTACACAAAAATATAGTCATCAGATCTTTCTGTTTAATGTCTCTTTACACGAAAGAACTGTTGTAATGATTGTTTTGTTTCTGTTCTTTACATGGCAAGGATTTGTAAACTTGTTGAAACTTCCTAAATAAATGAATAATTAAAAAAAAAAAAAATTCCAGTGATGGGGATTCCAGAACCTCCTTTGGAAGCCTGTTCCAGACCTTAATTATCTTATAGTTAGAAAGTGTTTCCTAATATCTAACATAAATCTTCCTTGCTGCAGATTATACCTATGACTGTTTGTCCTTCAGTGAACACAGAGAACAATTGATCACTGTCCTCTCTCTGAGGCCCTAACATATTTGAAGACTATCATCAGGTTCCTCCCCGCCCCCCAGTCTTCTTTTCTCCAGACTAACAATACCCTGTTTCTTTTTAATCTTTCCTCATACGTCCAGTTTTCTAAACCTTTTTTGTTGCTCTCCTCTGGACTCTCTCCAATTTGTCCACATGTTTCTTAAAGTGTGGTGCCCGGGATGCGACCCAGTACGCCAGCTGAGGCTTCACCAGTGCCGAGTAGAGAAGGACAGTTAGCTCCCGTGTCTTACATACACTTTCATTAATATACCCCAGAATGTTGTCAGCTTTTTTGTCAACAAGATGATGCAGTTGTGTTTTATATTCAGTTTGGGATCCACTGTAAGCCCTAGATCCTTTTCATTAGTACTCCTGCCTAGCCAGTTATACCCCATTTGATTTTTCCTTCCTAAGTATAGTACTTTGCAGTTGTCTTTATTGAATTTCGTCTTGGCTTCAGGAAAATCACCTGGATGTGATTCAACTTACTCCTTCCCCTTCCACTGTCCACCCTTAGGCTTTTTATAAAATGAGGAGCATATACATGATTTTTGCTCCACTTCATTGGTTACTTTGCCATTTTAGAGTGGAAACCAGGCTATTGCAGCATTATGTAGCATTGTTCTGAAGTGAGAATGCTTCAGATTCCAATATGTTCTATCCGCCTGTTCCTGTATTCTGGAAAGATTAGTCAATAACAGGCACATTGGCTTCTTAGGCTGCTCTTCTTGCTGTCCATCAGCCATGATTCCAGGCACCATGGCTCTGTTTCAGCTTTTCTTGACTGGATTATCCATGCTGCGAGTAAGCGGCAAGCTGGGTATCCCCCTTTGTTGGCTTGGCTAAAGCTTTTGATGCTGTGAATTATTATTCTATTTTATGACAGGTATATGTAGGTTGCTGTTTGCTCAGAGTCTGATGAACTGGGTTCCAGGGCACTCTGTAGCAATGTAAGGGAGGTGGGCTGGTTTTATTTCTCAACAACATGCTGTTCTCGATGGAGTCCTATTAGGTCTGGTGTGGGTCCAGTCTTCCCCAATGTCCATGTGGAAGCCTATTGGAGTCACACAAAATAACCCCCCACAACCATAGCAAAAATAGCAATGAAAATGGCAGGAGGAGGAGGCTGACCTGTGACTTTCGTACATTTTTAATATTGTATGTTTCATAGATCCATGTAGTAGTCTGATCTCCTGCATTGCAAACAAGCCACGGAATTTCACCCCCTTTATTGAGCCCAATATGTTTGACTAAAGCATATTTTTCTAACGCTACAGTTCCCCCAATGGCTCTAGTTTAACAAAGTATCTTATTACAGGTGATCTTATGGCTGCTTTTAATATATTTGGAGACACTGATCCAAAGGGCTCTATACTTTGCAGTAGGCAGGTAACCTCACATTTGGAAGTCACTGAACCATGTTTCCAATGTACTCACCTCCATTCACCTGTGACTTGTTTCTACAGAAGATTACGTTAGCAGAAGCCCAGCTGAAGGCCAAAGAGTTTGCACAGCCATCCAAGTCCCAGCCTCCAGTGATGTATAGGGAAGATCCAGTCAGCCAGAGAAAAGAAACCGCTGAAGGACCACACAGTCCAGCAGCTGCTAGCGCTGATGACAAATTGGAGATGGGTCACACAGGCTGCTCATTTGGTCCTGAATCATTCCAAGAGGTCCAGGAAGAGCAGAGGAAATATTTTAATACAGTCCTTCCAAATGCTGAATCCTACCTCTCTAAATGTTATCCCCGCCTTGAGCAAACTGCAGCCCAGGAGAACAAAACGGAGAGCATGCAAATGCCTGCCATGCCAGAAAGAGGGGCGGCTTCTCCTTCACCATTTTATCCCCAGCCTTCTGCAACCACTGAGCAGTGTCCAGGAAAAGACGGTAATTCTCATTGTACTTCAGCTGAGGGTTGTTTGTGAATGCAAGGCTGAATAGCTGGATCTATCGAAGGTACTTGGGTGGCCCCCATTACCGTAGTGTTTCAGCACCTCACAATCTTTAACATATTTCTCCTCACCGCACCTCTGTGAGCTCGGGCAGTGCTATTAGCCCCATTTTACAGATGGGGGAACTGAGGCACCGAGAGGTTAAACCCAGATCCACAAAGGTATTTAGACTCCTAACGTCCATGGAAATCAATGGACGTTAGGAGCCTAAATATTTTTTGGCTCTGAGCCGAAGTGACTTGCCCAAGGTCACACAGGAAGTCTGCGGTGGAGTAGAAAATTGAGCCCATTGTTCTGATCCCCAGGCTGGCACCGTTAACCTCGGAGCCATCTCTTCTTTCAGCAGCCTGACGTGCTGTGGTACCTCACAAATAGTAGACGGCACCATTTCACAAAGACATTAATATCTGCTTGCTTAACATCGTCCTTCCTCTTTCTCCTTCACTCCACTCATGACATGAACTGTGATCCGGATCCCAGCTGGTAGGACTCAGCGAAGCTCTACTGAAGTCAGTGGGGCTATGCCAATTGATACCGGCTGAGGCTCTGTTCCATCGTCTTTAGCAGGATGGAAGCCGAGAGAGAGAGTAAATAGGACGGTGACTTTCCTTCTATCACAATGTGTCTTCTTCTCCTTCTAGATCAAGAAGGGCCAGTATTTTACAAGCGAAGACAAAGTCAGACCTGGGACAGCTATCAGCAATTTGTCCTGGAGACGTGCAGAGCGAGGCAAACAAAAGCTCAGCAGAACAGGAGCATGGTCTTGGGGTCTTCTGTGTTTGGGAAAGGTTGGTTGATTTAGCTGCATGGCAACAGTCTAACGGTGAGGTCCTTACAGAGGAGCTGCTGGCCCAGGTTGGGTTTTGGCGTTCAAGCCAATGAAAAGATACTAGGGAGAAAAATGGGAATTGAATAAAGAGAGTGAGAACGTTAGATGCACTTCAGGGCAGAGTGGAAGGGGGCTCTCATTTGGCACCCACAATTCAAGTGCAGGTGCATGTCAGAAGGGCAAGTGCTCAGATTTTCACCCACAATTAATTTTTTGTGGGTGCAACATTTTGCAGGTGTAAATTTCACTCATGTCAAAGGAGGCTGGGGCCCAGTCCCTTGAAAATTTTGCTTTTGCCAGTTTCTACAGAACTCTGTGATTGGCCCTATCCATATAGATCCCATGGTCCATCTGCTTAACCACACATGTGGAATCTGGCATGAGACCTTTGGCTGAAAATATACCAGTCTCTACTTAACAGACATTCCCCATTGTCTGAGGTAACTGTCAGTAGCATTAAGGTAAAAGGGCCTAATCCAAAGCCCAATGAAGTCAATTTTCCATTGACTTTGCTGGGGTTTGGATTGGGTCCATGTTCTCTTTTGGAGCCAGCCGCTGGAGCGCCACATAATCACAGATGCTTGAACAACCCTGATTCTGTCCAGCAGGGGGCAGTAAGGCACAAACTTTAACCAGCACGTTGCATTCTGACCAACATAGTTCTGCATTTAAAAAAATATTTGAACATTGTAAATGTTGCTTTAATGCTAGTTACAATATGGTTCCGTACCACCCTGAATCGTGTTACAGCACAAAAATAATTGCTAAAGCTCTTTACCATTAGTGTTAACTTAGCATTAACCCAATCATCGTTATTTTAGGGCAGTGTTTCTCAACCTGTTTGTGCTGGTGATCCCCTTTGGACTTAAAAAATCATGATCCCCCTATTAAGACTTTAAAAGGTAGAAGGCTGAAGCCACCCAAGCCCCACAACCTGGGCAGGCGCTGAAGCCGTCCGAGCCCTGCCATGGGGGCTGACAGCCCATGCCCGTGACCCCATCCTGTGAGCTCCAGGTTGAGAAACACTGATTTAAGGAATCCTTACAGGATTGAGCAAGGGATGACCGCCTAGAAAGTGGCCATTCCCCTAAACCAGCTCCTTCCAGCCTATAGATCCAGTCTCCTACAGAGCGAGAACAGAAGCACTTCTATCGGGGTGGGGATGGTCGGGAGAAGAACCAGTGCAGCAGGGCTGGCAATCCTCACTATGCCCTCCCCTAGCCTGGATCTGCCAGGTATTTGTCCTCTCCGCCTGTTGAGAGGTCACCCTACACTTCTAATACTGGGGTCGCTGCTTTTCTTTGTCAGCCTTTGGGCCTCTTATCGGTGTCAGCTTATTAACAATATCTGTCCTATATCCCCGTGCACATTGTGTTGCTTATTAGAAGCTCAGTGAGTAGGACAGACCATATGAGGGGGAAATATAATCCTGCCTGGGCCTGGAGAGGGACTGGGTGACCAAAGAGATCATTTCTATGTCTGCTTTCTTTGCCTTTTTAGCTCTGATCTCCTAAAGTCCATATAAGATCCGGAGTGAATAACTTTAATCTTAAAGGCCTTGCCGACCCTATGGAGACGTTGCTAAAATGGTTCTCACTGTTGCTATCTCTGGTTCCGCTCCACTTGTGGGTTGCAGCAGTGGAAGCCCTAGTGTAGACAAGGTGCTAGTGGCTGCTGATGTTTTAAGTCTTGTGTCTAAGCAGGAATCCACCACAGTGTGCTCAAGAAGCCTTGTCTATACTAGGGCTGCCATCGCTGGCAATAGTGGTGGGATATTTTTGGCATAAAAGCCTAATGCAGAGACCCTAAAGAGCTAAAGGACATGTCTATGGAGCAGCTGGGAGGAGTGGTTCCCAGCTCAGGCAAGCATACACGTGCTCGCTCTGCTCAAGCTAGTGCACTAAAAATATCACTGTGGCTGCAGCCGGAGGCGGGATGGGCTTGCTGACTATCTACCCAGGGTCTCAGATGGGGTTGCACCTGGGCGGCTAGCCAGAGCCGCTGCCCATGCCACCGTGGCCACCCTGCTATTCATGCTGACACTTTACATCTGCTTGAGCCGAGAAATTGGCCTTCCAGCTGCTATGTACATGTACCCCGAAAAAGGCTGGTGAGACTCCTAATGGTAACAGGAGAGGCGGTGTGGACAGACCTTTTAGTTATTTGATCTCTCTGATCTTTTAACAGATTGCAGCAATTCAGAGGGGGCAAGCACCTACAGCACAGATTACAAATGCTGGTCTGGAGTCCACAATGGACGTTGCAAAGCACAGAGGAATTTCTCTAAAATTGTCTTGGAAGATGGCCACTTTAACCAGTAAGTGATATTTGGGCATGCGGGGGGGGGGGGGGGGGGAGAGAGAGAGAGAGAGCGCGCGCGCCTGGGGATAGTTATCTGATGTTTTTAGAACCATAGAGTAAGATTACATGATATTTTCTCAGGTGGCGATATTTTCTCTTTTCTTGCGCATATTATGCAATGTGCAACTAACTGAAAAAATAAAAATAATCCCCACTCTGTCCCAGACCCTGTCCCCCTCTGCCCCACCCCTGCTCTGCCTCTTTATGCCCAGTTCCGCCCCCTCCCCTGAGCATACCACATCGCCGCTCCCCCCCCCCAGCCCTCTTGCATGCTGCTGAACAGCTGATTGTAGCAGGTGAGAGGCACTGGGGGGAGGGGGAGGAGCGGCTGCAGGTGGGTGCTGAGCACCCACTAATCTTTTTTTCTGTGGGTGCTCCAGCCACAGAGCACCCATGGAGCCTATGCCAGTGGGTTCCCCCCGTTGGAGCTTCCTACCAAACATCCCCTCAAGAAAGGAGTTTGGGGCCCTGGAGCTGGCTTCATGTATGACTCCTTTGTACAGGCCAAACAGCCAGGCACAAATGACTCCTGAGCTCTTATGACATGATCTGCCATTTCTATCTTACTGGAAGGGTGATTTCCTGCCCTCTCTTCTCTTCCCACCCCCCCCTCCCCCCAATTAGATTTGCACAGAAGTCTTAATTTTGATTTATGACCTCAGTCATGTGACCGCCAGGGACCCTTACTACTGGAATTAGAAATTCTCATAATGCCTTATCTAAAGCAGGGGATTTTTCCTGATTTTATGGCCTTTGGTGTAGCAGTAACTGTGCAACTCCTAGTACAGAGAGGCAGAGTCACTATTTGCACCAGTGGAATGTATCCCAATTTCAAGCAGGTACAAATTGCATTTTTCCTCCTCTGCACCTGGGGTTTGCACCAATGCACAGGTGGCTGGCCAGCTGCTGCTGAAATTGGGGCAAATCCCCAGTCTAAACAGGGTCTTAGTGCATGTGGTCTGATATGGTAGAGCTTGGCTTTGATGTTACCTTCTCACTCATTATTCTTGTGCTCCACAGGAGCCCCTGGGTTTCAGAATACAAGGACAGCTACAGTATTTTCTTGCAGAAGCTGAACTGGCCGTCTCGCAGCGCCATGTCAGCTCTATGCTCTGCCGTAAAGCCCATCACACATCTGTCCCATGGGCTGGCTTCTCACAAGCCCATTCCAGTGAATACAGTCTTCTGAGCCTTGCCATAAAGACCGTGGTAGGTGCCAGGTTCACCCACAATGTTATCACTAAAGCCAGGTCACATTTTGACATTGTCATGAGAAATGGATTTTCTTTAAAAAAAAAAAAAAAAACAAACAAACAAAAAAAACCCAAACTTGACATTTTTTTAATAGGGTTTCCCCTCCTCTCCCATGATAATGAAATAGTCCATGCAGAACCAAGACCTGGTCTCTTAATTCATGCAACTTGTCCCTAGAGTTTGGGTTAGGGCTCCTCTTTGATGCACAAAAGGGAAGAGATTAGAGGTGTCTGGCTGTTTTACAAGCATTTGGGATCATAGAAATCCACAGAGATGGGAAAGACCTGCCAGAGGGGTCAAATGTCATCAGGAATAGGTATTACTGTGGCTTCTGAGCTGTTCTTCCTTTCTCAGGTACTCTGCTCCGAATCTGTAACTTTTGACCCTGCCTCTCTGTTGTGAATGAACGGGGCTTGTGCCATGAGTGAGGTCCGTATTCAGAAAAGTTCTTAAGCATGTGCTGTAAATCCAGCTTCAGTCAGGACAGTATATAAGCACTGGGTCCAAAGCATGTGCTTAAAGCTGAGCATGCACCTAAACAGCCAACCCCAAGCATTCAAAAATCCCAAGTCAGGCCCCATAAAATCATGAGATTTAAAAAATAATAAACTTTTGGTTCTATTTGTCTTTGGGTTTTTGAGCTTTTCGGATTCACATTTTCAAGCTTTTATCCACAAATATGGACTAATCTTCATTTTAAAAAACAAACAAAAAAAGCTGGAATTCCCATGTAATCACTTGACTCCAGGAGCTGGAGCTTTAGGAAAGACACCAAATAGCATGTGATTTGTGATAAAACTGCAGGAGCTGGGACCACTGTCTAAATGTTGTCCCAAATGGGGATGCTTTTCTCAAATGGGGCCTTAAGTAATTTGTCTATAACTTTCTATACTAAGAGCTTTCATCCTAACATCTAAGGTTCTCTATTTCTTTAGCATGTGTCACCCATGCCTCTCTTTTTGTGATTGCAGCTCTGGGATCTCTCCAAGATGCCAGCCATGATCACATCTGAGCAAGACCATAGAGACCTGGAAGACCCTTTCTGTTCTATATTTTCTGGTGTGTTTATAGAATATTTTTGAAGTAATTAAGGTGGTTTTTTTTTTTTTTTTTTTTTTAAACAGATTTTTATTAAAAGAAAACTAGAACACTGGTTTCATTGTATATGAAGAATACTCTTTAGTATAGTGCAGTATGTTAGCTAAAGAAATATCCAAGATGCTTCAATTAGTTGTGTTATAAATAAAATTTGGCAATAAAAATTTTTTCAACAAGCAGTAGATGGTGTTAAATTGTATTGATTTAACCTACTGTCTCTTAAATGGCTTGTATTCTCATTCAGTGAAATTTACACCTGTAGTCACTGACAAAAAGCTTTGTTTATTCATAGTTTTGGTTGCTGGGTGATGCATGGTGTCCTTCCTGAACATTAAGATCAGCTACACTCACGCCTCTGAAAACTAGGAAATAGGTTTGTTGAAATATGGATTTTAGAGCCCTTTAGACTATTGCTCTTAAAACAGAAATGTTGGCCTCAAGCCACAACTTCAAAAAATGAGCCTCAATGGAAGGCAAGGAACATGCAAAGGACATTATCTGTAAAATGCCAAAGGTAGGGCTCAAACTGATAGTGCTGTTTTTCTGGTGGGGGCGGGCTGTATCTCTGGAACCCTTTGCTAAAATGACTCTGGATTTGGGCCACTGATATTACCCAACATGCCCATGAGACAAAGGAAATTTCAGAATAAGCATGCAGATTTTAGAGAACTTCAAATAGTTGACCTTTAAACAGAAAGTGATGCCAGGATTATAGAATCATAGAAGATTAGGGTTGGAAGAGACCTCAGGAGGTCATCTAGTTCAACCCCCTGCTCAAATCAGGACCAACACCAACTAAATTATCCCAGCCAGGGCTTGATCAAGCTTGGCCTCAAAAACCTGTAAGGATGGCGATTCTACCACCTTCCTAGGTAACCCATTCCAGTGCTTCACCATCCTCCTAGTGAAAGTGTTTCCTAATATCCAACCTAGACCTCCCTCAGTGCAACTTGAGACCATTGCTCCTTGTTTGGTCATCTGCCACCACTGAGAACAGCCAAGCTCCATCCTCTTTGGAACCCCCCTTCAGGTAGATGAAGGCTGCTATCAAAGCCCCCCTCACTCTTCTCTTCTGCAGACTAAATAGGCCCAGTTCCCTCAGCCTCTCCTTGTAAGTCATGTGCCCTAACCCCCCCAATCAGTTTTGCTGCCCTCCACTGGACTCTCTCCAATCTGGCCACATCCTTTCTGTAGTTGGCGGGCCCAAAACTGGATGCAATACTCCAGATGTGGCCTCAACCAGTGCTGAATAGAGGGGAATAATCACTTCCCTTGATCTGCTGGCAATGCTCCTACTAATGCAGCCCAATATGCCGTTAGCCTTCTTGGCAACAAGGGCACACTGCTGACTCATATCCAGTTTCTCAATCACTGTAATCCCCAGGTACTTTTCTACAGAACTGCTGCTTAACCAGTCAGTCCCTAGTCTGTAGCAGTGCATGGGATTCTTCCATCCTAAGTGCAGGACTCTGCACTTGTCCTTGTTGAACCTTATCAGATTTCTTTTGGCCCAATCCTCCAATTTGTCTAGGTACTCTGGACCCTATCCCTACCCTCCAGCATCTGTACCTCACCATAGTCTACTATTATGTTATTTATTATGAACAGAGTGTTTTCTGGGAGTTGTATAGCTTTGTAGCATGTGTAACAAAGGACAGAGTAGCCATAAGAAGAATCTTAATATACTGTTTCTCTGCAGTTGGCTCTATCTAGGTATTTAGACTGCATTCTTCACCATGGTAATCAAGCACTGGACTTGTGTGTCTATCTAATGCTTTGTATTTGGTCATAAGGGTCCAGCTAATAGCTGCTAAACCAGTATCTATTTCAGGATGCAGTTATGTTTAGAGGGATTTCTTGGGAATCAGACAGCAACATTTCTTCCTGCCTCCAGAGGGCACTGCATAGCTGTTGATTCCTTCCAACTGTGGAGTTGGAGTTCAGAGAAACTGCTCAATGAGACTAGAAAAGATGCCAAATAAATGGTACCTCCAAAGCAGATGGAGTCAAAGGACACGTGTGAGAAACAGATTACCCACAAAGCTCCCACTGAAACACCTCTAGCGGCATCAGGTATAAACAAAGGCTTTTTAATGGGCACTAACAAATGTACAGAGGGTATTGATTAGTATTGCAGTAGTGCCCAGAAGCCTGTATTGTGGACCAAGACTCCAATGTGCTAGTTGCTATACCAACACAGCACAACCAGATTATCCCTACCCCAAAGAGCTGACAAGCTAAGTACGGCAGTTACTTTTCCTGTTTCCTTGCAGCTTGAAAACACAGCGCGACCCTCTTACTGTGTCTTTTCTACCTGTTAATCACTAAAGTGAAAAGGATTCGTAAAGCACTCCTCCTGAAATGGATACAGCTGCTCATTATTCAGCCCTATTGAGTGTCTGCCCGGTTTTACCTTGGGAAGTGGTGGGGCCTAGTGGTTAGAGCTCAAAAGCTGGACTGTGGAAGTCTGGCAGCTAGACACAGATTTGATATTAACTTGCTATGTGACCTTGGGTGAGTCACAAATTCCGGCTCCTTCAGCTGCAGAACTGGGCTAATTCTCACCATGCATGCTGCACGGTGCTGTGGGGAATGGACATCTGTAAATTCCTGATGGCAGGGCCCATGGAAAGGCAATAGAGGTTGGAACAGCTATTAGCAGAAAGGAGTCAGACTAGGAAATAAGAGGATCTTGACTCAAGCCACTGCAAGCATTTCAGGAAGCCCCTCTCGCTTCCTCCCCACCCCCATGGGGCATTACTAAAGGGTAATCGGTGCAGGGGTCAAGTACCTAACTCTAGTACCAACTATTTTTTGGGTTTTGATATATTTTCACCACAGCTGAAAACAGCAGGCTTACACAGGAGTCACTGTGAGCATATGGGGAAGACAAGAGGGGTACAGAGGTATCAAATGAGGACATAATCTGAAGGCAATCGGGTGGCAAACCCTGTAGAAATTGGAGGACAAATGCAGTGAATCTGTGCCTCAGATCCCCATCATTAAAATGGAAAAAAAAATACATCCCCATTTTGCTGGGCCCTGTGAGGCTACATCTGTTAATGAACATGAGGCATTTACATTTCATAGGCAAAGGGACCATGTAAGTAGCTAGCTTGTTAATGGGACACAAATCTTTGCTCCTCATTGTCACGAGTTTAAATCCATCCCGGTTCATCACTTCTTTAATGATATTTATTTTCCCTGTGCTATTATGGTTTGTGTTGGAATCTCAGTCTAATTCCAGCAAACAGATGGACATACTACCCTGAACGACCGCAACTGACCCAGGCATCTCACATGACAGGCTCGTCAGCAAGAGCAACAAGCCATGAAGCCAGAACTGCCTTCTCATTATGAAAGGTGCTAATTAGGCTCAAGCAACCCTAGTGGGTCCCAGTGCTAGTGCTGGCCCTGTTTGCTAACTAAGGGTACATCTATACTTACCTCCGGGTTTGGCGGTAAGCAATCGATCTTCTGGGATCGATTTATCGCGTCTTGTCTAGATGCGATAAATTGATCCCGGAAGTGCTCGCTGTCGACACCGGTACTCCTGCTGCGCGAGAGGAGTACGCGGAGTCAACGGGGGAGCCTGCCTGCCGCGTGTGGACCCACGGAAAGTACCTTGTAGTTTGAACTAAGGTACTTCGACTTCAGCTACGTTATTCTCGTAGCTGAAGTTGCGTATCTTAGTTTGAACTGGGGGGTTAGTGTAGACCAGCCCTAAATGAAGGATACCTGGTTCCAAGCATGTCAACCTACACTTTTCCTAAGCATTCAAGCAGTCACTTAATATCAAATGAAAATGAAATGTCAAAGGATCTATAACAGCTAAGGTGCAATGAGAACAGGAGTACTTGTGGCCCCTTAGAGACTAACAACTGTATTGAGCATAAGATTTCGTGGGCTGGTATCCTAAGTACCATTGAGATGAATAGAGTGGATTAAAAAAAAGGAATTTCCGTCCCCTGGGAAATGCTGATATTTCGACAACAGAAAACCTGCTGTTAGATGCTTGTAAAAAGTTATACAAACAAAAAGAGAAGACCCGAGTTGTCAGACATGATGGCAGCTGCAATCAGATATACTAATGCTACATTTATTAGTGCAATACAGAACAGTGGCTTTGGAAAGGAACAAGGTTAGCAATATGGAGGCTAGTCATCCCTGGTGGATATTTTTTCAGCAACAATTATTTAGCTTCTTTTCAGCTTTGGCAGCTAGGGCGAGTTTTTGATGTGTGCTTACAGGGCAGGAGTGAAGTTGCTGTGTGTCACCTTTTTAGCCTTTGGACCCCCTGAATTCTGCAGAAAACTGGGGATCAAACTGGTCTCCTGTATAAGTTGCAGCATCCTGAAAGCTCCAGGCCTATAGGAACTTTTGGGGAACCAGGAATAGCAGAAGTGCAAAGGCATCCCAGCTACACACTCTTTTCAGTGGCCACACTCTGTCTGCCAGGAGCCTGGAGGAGGAAGGTACAAAACAACTATATGGTTATGCACCCCTTGGGAATTTCCAGGTAGCTAGTTATGCTGGTGATCAGAGCAGGTGAAAAGAATCTGGCCTTTCGCATCTTCGGATTCTGCCTTTGTTCTTCAGAGAACGTATTTATTTTTTTATTACTCCCTTTTCATGCCTGGCATGTTTATAGAAACTCGTGGTGCTCTCTCTAGCATCAGCTTTTCCTGATAGTGCCAGTGATGTCTGTAATGCTTGTTTCTTTTCACCCCCTCTTATGGCAGAGATGATTAACAGCCACTTTAGACATATGTATGGCTTGACAAAGGTCATCCCAGTGCAAAGTGTGACTCACACAAGGTTTCCAAGCACTTTGTTGAAGTAATCATGATTGAAAATACAATCTTGAAATCACTGTTGACACTCAGCCAGTGTGAAAATAAAGGAAGGAAAGATGTATTTGAATACAAGATTTAGCCAAAAGAGTCAAAGAGCTCTGGCCTTGGTGGCCCACACAGGACATAAGAATGGTCTGACCCAGTATGGCCAATGGTCCATCTAGCCCAGTATCCCGTCTTCTGACAGTGGCAAATGTCAGGTGCTTCAGAGGGAATGAACAGAACAGAGCAATTTCGAGATGCATCCCCTGTCATCCAGTCCCAGCTTCTGGCAGTTGTAGATTTAGAGACATCTGGAGCATGGGATTGCATCCCTAATGATCTTGGCCAATAGCCATTGATGGACCTATCCTCCATGAGCCAATTCTTTTTTGAACGCTGTTATAGTTTTGGCCTTCACAATATCCCATAGCAATGAGTTCCACAGGTTGACTGGGTGTTGTGTGAAGAAATATTTCCATTGTTTGTATTAAACCTGCTGCCTATTAATTTCATCAGGTAACACATAGCTCTTGTGTTGTATGGAGGAATGAATAATACTTTCCTATTCACTTTCTCCACACCATTCATGATTTTATAGACTTCTATCATAGTCACCTCCTTAGTCATCTCTTTCCTAAGCTGAACAATCCCAGTCTTTTTAATCTTTTTGCATATGAAAGCTGTTCCATACCCCTCATCAGTTGTGTTGCCCTTCTCTGTACTTTTCCCAATTCTAATATATCCTTTTTGAGATGAGGCAACCAAAACTGCACACAGTATTTAAGGCGTGGGCATAGGCATATGATAGATGTACATAGTGGCACTATGTTATGTTCTGTCTTATTATCTAATCCATTCCTAGCAGTTTCTAACATTGTTAGCTTTTTTGACTGCCGCTGCACATTGAGCAAATGTTTTCTGAGAACTATCCATATGTCCAAGATTTCTTTCTTGAGTGGTAACAGCTTACTGACACTCCATCATTCTGTATTTATAGCTGGGTTTATTTTTTCCAGTGTGTGTTACTTTGCACTTATCAACATTGAATTTCCTCTGCCATTTCATTGCCCTGTCACCCAGTTTAGTAGATCCCTTTGAAAGGACCCCCATAGGGAACTCTCTGTATAAATACCCAGGTCTAAAAATCAAACTAAGTGGAGGCAAAGAACTTGGAGACTACAAGTTGTTTCGCCACAACATCTCAATACTCCCCTTCCCCCCCAGCACATAATTAGCTGGTGGAACTCATTGCCATAAGATAACATTAAGGCTACATCAAGGCCATGATATTAACAAAATTAAATAAGGCGTTAGACATTTATATGGAGAACTTCCAGAGTTATATTAAAACACTCACGTTTTAGGAAAGTGTTAGTTCCTCATTTTTCAGGGCATAAACCATCCTCTAACAGAGGTCAGGAAGAAGCATTCCCTGGGGGCAGGTTATCCTGTAACTGTTACTGCAGGTGCCTTGCGCCGTCCTCTAACGCAGTGATGCTCAAAACTTTTCCACTAGCCCCCGCTTACCAGCAACAGAAACCCTCCATGCCCCCCTCCATTACTGCACAGCCAAGGCTTCCTCAGCAGTGGAGCTTGAGCTGAAGTTGGAGCTGGGGGCAGAACTGGGGATGGGCAGGAACTGGGGCTAGAGGCAGATCTGGTCTGAGGGCAGAGAGGGAATGTGGACAGAGCTGGGCTGAGGCTGGAGCAGGGGTCGGAGAGGAAGTGAGGGCGGAGCTGGGCCTGGAGGCGGATCAGGACTGGGAGCTGAACCTGAATGGGGGTGGAGGTGGAGTGAAGGTGGAAGCATGGTACTCCCTTCCCCCCCGGGGGCTGGCCCTAGCCCTACTGTGTGCCCCCCTGAACGTTCCTCCGTGCCCCCCTACACTTTGAGAATCAGACACTGCTCTAAAGCATCCAGTACCAGCCACTGTCAGAGACAGGATAGTGTACTTAGGTCTGATCCAGTGGGGCAAGTCTCATGCTCAGTAATCTTCCCCAGAAAGGAAAGAATCAAAGACAGGGTAGTAACTGGAGAGAAGATCAGTGCCGAGAAGTGGTTTGTTGAGCCAGGTTCTTTAGGAGAAATTGGGTTCCTGGGCTTCTGCAAGAGCCAGTTGACATTCTACTCTGATAGGTTTCAGAGTGGTAGCCATGTTATGGTGTTAGTCTGTATCAGCAAAAACAACTAGGAGTACTTGTGGCATGGAGTGGAAAATACAGTAGGAAGGGGTGTGTGTGTGTGAGTGTGAGTGTGAGTGTGAGAGAGAGAGAGAGAGAGCGAGCGCGCGCAGGAGGAAAGAAATCACTTTTGTAGTGGTAATCAGGGTGGCCCATTTCAAACAGTTGACAAGAAGGTGTGAGTAACAGTACGGGGAAAAATTAGCATGGGGAAATAGTTTTTAGTTTGTGTAATGCTCCATCCACTCCCAGTCCTTATTCAGGCCTAATTTGATGAGGTCCCGTTTGCAAATTAATTCCAGTTCTGCAGTTTCTCGTTGGAATCTATTTTTGACATTTTTTGTTGAAGAATTGCCACTTTTAAGTCTGTAATGGAATGTCCAGGGAGGTTGAAATGTTCTCCGACTGATTTTTGAACATTATAATTCATGACGTCTGATTTGTGTCCATTTATTCTTTTGCGTAGAGACTGTCCAGTTTGGCCAATATACATGTCAGAAGGGCATTGCTGGCACATGATGGCATATTGGTAGATGTGCAGGTGAACAAGCCCCTGATGGTGTGGCTTGATAGAGATCCTGTAGGTGTTTGTCTCTGTCTGAGGGATTGGAGCAAATGCAGTTGTATCTTAGAGCTTGGATCGTGTGATGTGGTCTGGATGAAAGCTGGAGGCATGTAGGTAAGTATAGCAGTCAGTAGGTTTTTGGCATAGGGTGGTGTTTATGTGACCATTGCTTATTTGCGCTATAGTGTCCAGGAAGTAGATCTCTTGAGTGGACTGGTCCAGGCTGAGATTGATGGTGGGATGGAAATTGTTGAAATCCAGGTGGAATTCCTCAAGGGCTTCTTTTCCATGGGTCCAGATGATGAAGATGTCATCAATGTAGTGCAAGTAGAGTAGGGATGTTAGGGGACAAGAACTCAGGAAGCGTTGTTCTAAGTCAGCCATTAAAATGTTGGCATACTGTGGGGCCACGTGGGTACCCATAGCAGTGCTGCTGACTTGAAGGTACACACTGTTCCCAAATGTGAAATAGTTGTAGGTGAGAACAAAGTTACAAAGTTCAGCCACCAGGTTTGCCATGACATTATCAGGCAAGAGTAGGCTGGAAAATATGTGTATCCATCTCACTACTTCTCCCATGCTTTTCCATTTGAGCTAACTTCCCCAACCTGGCTCCATCCTCCCAAGCACTGCAAGGGGGAGAAGGGCCGGGGACTGTGATGATGCTGCCTATAGGAGCCAGCTGAGGTCACTGCAAAAAGAATGGGGCAGACAAACCCAAAAGTTGGTGGATATTCCAATACTTAGATTTATCAATCCAGCCCAAAACAGCTTCTGAGTAACCAATGAGGTAATACAGAAGTTCAAATAATGCAGTTCCCTTAAAGTGCCCAGCCTCAGGACACCACCCAGACACACGTCAGATATGATGATGATGATTACTGAAAATCTTATTTCATCATATAAAATAAAAGGTTGTTCCAATCACAAAGGATCAGGCACACACCCAGGTCAAATGACAATTTAGATCTTACCCAAAATACATGCTTATAGCCAATTCTTATTAACTAAACTAAAATTTATTAAAAAAAAGAAGAGAGAGAGTTGGTTGAAAGATCAATATACCTACAGACCTGAGTTCAATTTCTTGGGGTCCTGATACATAGCAGAGATGAGTTTGTAGTTGCCAAAAGTCCTTTTAGAAATAGTCCATAGGTTATAGTCCAATGTCCATATTCAGGGTGACTCCAGTCAGTGACTGGGGATCTCAGTTCTTATGGCTTAGGGTTTCCCCTTCTTGAAACCCAAATCAAATCTGAGATGAAGGAGGATTGTGTCCCAGGGTTTTTATACATTTCCAGCAGCCTTTAGGCATGAGAAAACAATAGGCTTAACTTTCCTTCTCCCAAACATCCTGGCAATTAGCACAGGGTAATTTATCCATTAAACAGTTCAGATACAGGTTACCACAACCTTCAATGAGACATATAAACCATAATACTATTTCACTCAAGTGTCTTCCTAAATATTAATACTCCTCTTTTTGATCTTTGAAACAAAGGCATAGTAATAGACAAGACTTGTTTGCTTACATCACAAGACCTGAGCAAAGGGCTACCCTTCTATCTCGAACAAGGCAGGCATGCATTTCAAAGCTCTATTCATTTACATATCTTCCTAACAAATCTTTAAAGTTTGGCCCTGGATCAGGTCAGTCTGTGTGTTAATTAACTCTTTCTGGCCCTGTGGCACCTTTCAATGAGATATTATATTACACTCATAACATCCGAGGGATGGACAGCTTTCTGCTCCGCAAGGACTGGCTTTTTGGGAGGCCAAGCTGGGAGAGAGGCCACTGGAGGAGCTCCGCCTGCTGACTGTCGATGGCTTCTAAAAGAAGGGCAAGCAAAAATACTGTCATTACCACACTGCTGGAGAATGCAGGCATTGATCCCGCTGCTTCTTGAACACTAAGCAAGCACGCTATCATTTGAGCTAAATCCCCTGCCTTACCTACAAAGTTCTTGATTTACACATGTCATACCGGAGGCCACCCTGTCCCTGCGCCAGCTGGTGGCTCCTTCCAAAAGGGTCAGGCAAACACTCAATTCCTGTAGGCCGGCTAGCTCAGCTGGTTAGCTGGTTACTAACACCAAGGTAATGGGTTCAAGCCCCAGGCTGACCACTCTGTGTGCTGGATGGAGAGGGTGGCTTCTGCCCTTTTGGCTGACTGCTAGGGCTCGGAGAGGCCAAAATGAGAAAACCAGATGGGCTGAGTGGCTTGCAGGGAGCAGGCAAGAGCCCTGGTGAGGGAAGGGGCCAGACAGCCCAGGCACTGGGCAGGGCGAGGGTGGCAGGGGGGAGGCTCTGGCCACCTCCTTTCCTCCCCTCTCTGGGCTCCTTGCTCGACCTGCTGGCGGAAATGGACTTGGGCCCGTGGAGGCGAGAAGGCTGAGTTTGGCCAGCTGCCTTCCCAGCTCATAGGAGACGAGGGTTGAGCTGGTGGCCCAGGATGCAACATCCCAGGGCTGCTGGCTGGCTCCCATTATCCCCAATGGGTTGACCTGAAAGCCCAAATTCTTGCCAGATGCCATCTCCACCCAAATGGACTCAAGGGTGGATCATGCTTTCCAAACCACAGAGGAAGACTTAATACTCAGCACCCCAAGCTAGGGGAGAGGCTTCAGAGTCGGCCTGCCCAGGGGGAGCTTGGCAGTTCCCATCCTCCCAGCACCCACAGGCAGTCCCCCAAGCCCACACTGGAGCCCAGACCTCACGCAAGAAGGAGCAGGACCACCACTCTGACCAGGGACACCACCACTCTAAGTCAGATTGAGGTGCTTCCTCCTCTACCCCTTTTTCTCACAAACTCTGCTGGACTCACAGTAGCCATCCCTGGGACACAGGGGAGATGCAGGCACGGGACTCGACCTAGCCGCAGACAAACGCGCATACCGAGAGTTGAGCACAGGTTATTGAGGCACTGTAGGAACCCCATTCAGACGCAGTCACCTAGCTACACTTTACTTCCAAGGGCCCTACATGTGCACAAAGCCAACTCTTTGGTGAAAAATACTCCTCTTTCGGCCAGCCTTCCAAACTTGCAAATGGCTCCGAAGGGAAAACACACACTGAAGCACCCAAAGAGTCCTAATGCTCCCAATCTAAAAAGAAAGGAAAGGAAAACTAACAACTATTTCCCCATGCTAATTTTCCCCCCTACTGTTACTCACACCTTCTTGTCAACTGTTTGACATGGACCACCCTGATTATCACTACAAAAGCGATTTTTCCTCCTGCTGATAATAGCCCACTTTAATTGAATTGTCTCGTTAGAATTGGTAAGGCAACTCCCATCTTTTCATGTACTCTCTCTCTATCTATAGATCTTCCTACTGTATTTTCCACTCCATGCATCTGATAAAGTGGGTTTTAGCCCACGAAAGCTTATGCCCAAATACCTCCCTACTGACCTTTTACCAGCCATCAGGAGCATGGATCTCACATGCCAGAGCCTGTAGATCCTCCAGAGCCTTGGTGAGTGACCCCGGGTAATACTGAACCAGAGAACACTCTGCTGCATAGAGGCAGAAAAATCAGTTCAAATTCAAGTGATTTTATCTGCAGATGAATCTGACAATTCCTCACAATGAGACGCACTCAGACGGTTACAGAATTCAACAACCCAGACTAAGATTTTTTACTGGCCACCCACTGGTCAGGGCTTTCGCCTTGTGGGTACAATGGTTCAGGTTCACCTTCAGCACAACCACAGTGTAAGCTATGAAAAATGCTTTAAAGGAGCGAATGTGTGTGTATATCACTGCCACGTACTGATGTGACAAGAACTGCTCAACCACAATGTGGCATGTTCTTTACAAACACTGTACAGTACCCTGTTTCCCCGAAAATAAGACATCCTCCGAAAATAAGGCCTACTTACAGTTTTGCCTCTCGTTGTAATATAAGGCATCCCCCCGATAATAAGGCATCCACCGATAATAAGGCATCCACCGATAATAAGGCATTTTTCATTTCTGAAAAATAAGACATCCCCTGAAAATAAGACCTAGCGCATCTTTGGGAGCAAAAATTAATATAAGACACTGTCTTATTTTCGGGGAAACAGGGTAGGTGTGCAAGCCTTAAATGGCGAGGAGTATTTACCAACTACTTGCATGGGTAAATACTCACCAAAATGTTGTGTTGTATGAGCAGGGGTTGTATGATCCAGCCCCATATCTATAACAGCTAACGTACACCCCTTACATTTTAGTAGCAGGAGTCAGAGCATTTTGGAGCATGTGAACGTGTATTGTTTTGCAATGCTGCCATATGTGTATATTATACTTCTGGGGAAATTCTGCGCCACTGCACATGCGCAGAATTTTTGTCCCCTGCAGATGTCTCTGCTTCCCCTCAGAAAAAGGACTTTCTCACAGGGAAGCAAAGGGAAGCCAGAAGAGTGGTCATGCGACCCTCCCCAGCAGTATGTTTCAGGTGGCCAGGGCACCTGGCAGAGAGGTAAATACCTGTGGGGTGGGGAGCAGTACTGGGGATGACACGGTTGATGGCTTCTACCCTGCGCCGGACTCAGCTGCTAGTCCTGGCTGGACTGGAGAGGACGGGATTTCCTCCTCTCCTGCAAAGCATCCGGGGCCAGGTCAGACCCACCCCCAGATTTCTCCCACAGCTGCAGGAAGCTCTGAAAACTCTCCCCCCACCCCCATGCTTCCTGCACCATCACTCCTCAGCTGCAGGAGGAGGGATCCCTGTACAGAGAGCTGCTCCCCCATCCACCCAACCCCCCTGCATCCAGACATCCTCATACCCAAACCCTCCCACTGAACTTTATCCCCCTGCACTCAGAACCCCCCTGATGAGCCCCATTCCCCCTGCACCTGGACCACCCTGAAGAGCCATCTGCAGCCGGATCCTCAGCCCACCAAGCCCAAACCAGCTGCACCTGGATCCCCACCCCACTGAGCCCCACTCCTCCAGCATCTGGACCCCCCAGCCGAGCTCTATCCCACCCACAGCCAGACCCCCCTTGCTGAGCTCCAAGCATGTTCACCTGGCTCCCCCTACGGAGTCCCATTACCGTTGCATCCAGAATGTACTAGCAAGCCCCTGTGCATCTAGATCCCTCCCCACACCCGTATCCCCCACTGAGCAGCCCGCACAGAACCCTCTCAACCCAGACCTGGATTCCTCCATGCTTGGATCCTGCCTTACTGAGCCTGCCTCCCCACATCTGGTGCACCTGGCAAGGAAGGGCAGGGCCCTGGGGTGTTTCTGGTGCAGGCCTGGTCCTTGCACTGTCAGGGTTAGGTGCAGCCTCACCACTGAGTCCGTGTCTGGGAGTTGTGGGGGGAGCTGCACAGTGATCACCCACCTCTGGGCAGCCAGTGGCCTGTGCTCCCCAATGTCATGCTGGAGCCTCCACATTTATTTGACAAATAAAATTTGCAGAATTATGCAGAACCTTAAAATATTGTACGCAGAATTTTGAATTTTTGGGGCACAGAAGGCAATCAGGAATAGTATTACAGCCTTCTCCTGTATTGAAACAGAACGACTCAGTTACAGCTGTATTAGGCCTTTGAGATAACACCTCAAGGATATTCTCTTCTAACTCATGTGATAGGGGCCTTTGTTTTTGGAAAAAGAGAATTTTGGCTCTCGGCTATTTGCAAATTCACTGCAACAAGCAAAGGTGTGTAGTTTAACGACAACTGTGAAGTGCTTAGGTTGCCACACATTTGTTACAATAGATGTAGCATCTGGGACTTTTAAAAACTGTTATTTTACTGCTCTTCACAAGAAAGGGCGCAAACTGGAGGTATTTAATTCACCTGCTCTAGCCGATAACCAATTTGATGTTTCTCCCCACCCCAGAATCACCTTTTCATTGGAATTCTAGAAACCCTCCAGCAATCTTAGTCTTTGTGATACTCAGACTAAGGAAAGTCAGAAGTTTTCTTCCTTGGTCTCTGCTCTTTCAGTTGTAGTGCTGCAAATGGAGTAGCTATAATTAGTGAGATCTTACCCAGCTGGACTTGAAAACACTAAAGCAGAGAATCAGATATAACATCGAAAACACCAAGGCAGCTGCTAACTCCTATTTTCTTTGTGACACTGATCATAACAACTCCTCCTAGGTGCATTTGAATTCTATCTTTTTTTTATTTACAGAAAACATGCTAGTTCTTGCAGGAGGAAAACATTAATTCCAGGCACATTATGTGATATCAAGTTGAGAGAAGGACAAGCTGAGTCCTTTCTATTCAATAAAGCCACTTTCTTGCAAACAACTTCAAAATTAGTCTTTTCTGTTCAATTACCCACTTTCTTTCAAACAACTTTAAATGGTACAGCTTCTCTCTATTGCCTTGGCAACAAATGACATACCAGCTCAGTAAAAACTACCTCTTAAGGTTGAACAATCTCGACTGTTTCCAAGTGCAAGGCAACTAGGAGTGAAAATAATGGAGTGTTACTAGCACAATGCCTTCCCCCACATCAGTTTTCCCTTACACCGTGTTTCAATGCCACAGTTTCCATGTGAATTGCTCTCCTGCACGCATTCAAGAGCGGAGATTTGAAGTATGTTTGTAGCCATACTATCTGTTTAGATGTTATATAACCTGCTTGTAAAGTATACGTCATGTCCCCCAGTAGTGGCTGGTTTACAAGAGAAGGTAACAGCCAGCTACTGCTGCTAGCTAGTGGAATTACTCCTTTAGTCCAAGTGGTAAAGATCTGTGCTTTTATGCTGAAGGATCAGTGTAATGGGTTGGGTCACAGAAACCCTTTGGGACTGCCACCTTATGTGCTGAGACTACTGCTAAGCCCTTTTTCCCTGGCAGCTTGGACTTCAGTACCTTGCCTGGTTATGCCAGACACGCTAGCCTGCTACAAATACAGACCCAGGTCTGAACCATGTCCCCCAAAAGCTGCAGGTTTAACTGAAAACAGCTTAAGAAGTGCTCCTGTCTCCAACACCCAGTTCCCAGTAGGATCCAAACCCCAAATAAATCTGTTTTACTCTGTATAAAGCTTATACAGGGCAAACTCATAAATTGTTCGCCCTCTATGACACTGATAGAGAGATGTGCACAGCTGTTTGCTCCCCCAGGAATTAATTACTTGCTCTGGGTTAATTAATAGGTAAAAAGTGATTTTATTAAAAAGTGGGATTTAAGGGGTTCCAAGTAATAACAGACAGAACAAAATAAATTACAAAGCAAAATAAAACAAAAACATGCAAGTCTAAGCTTAATACAGTAGGAAACTAAATGCAGGTAAATCTCACCCTCAGAGATGTTCCAATAAGCTTCTCTGACAGACTAGACTCCTTCCTAGTCTGGGTCCAGCAATCACTCACTCACACCCCCATAGTTACTGTTCTTTGTTCCACTTTCTTTCAGGCATCTCTTTGGGGTGGAGAGGCTATCTCTAGAGCCAGTTGAAGACAAAATGGAGGGGTTTCCCAGGGCCTTATATAGTCTCCCTCTTGTGGGTGGAGACCCCTTGTGTTCTCCTGTGCAGAATCACAGCTACAAGATGGAGTTTTGGAGTCACATGGGCAAGTCACATGTCCATGCATGACTCAGTTCTTTACAGGCCAACACCATTGTTTACATGTTAGTTTGAACGTTCCCAGGAAAGCTCAGATGTGGATTGGCATCTCTCAAGGTCCATTGTTAGCGAAATACTCCCAATTACTTGAATAACCCCTTGACACTATGTTGACCAAGTCTGCCTTCTGTGCTTCCTACAGCAAACACTTTAAATACAAGCATAGAGCCAATGCTCATAACTTCAGATATAAAAATGATACATGCATACGAATAGGATGAATACATTCAGTGGAACATAACCTTTGCAAAGATATGTTACATGGCATATCTAGCATAAAACATATTCCAGTTATGTCATATTTACACTCATAAGCATATTTCTATAAAGCATTATGGGGGACAACGTCACACTCAGAGTTCAAACTCTGCTGATGGTCTATGCCAGGTGATCATCACATCCCTGTGATATGCTGAGGTCAGGGTGTAATCCAGACCAGTGGGGCTCTGTGTCACCACTACCCTGCAACCTTGAGAGCCTTGCAATACTTTGCGGCAGTAGCTCCCACCTGGGATGCTCACAAGCAGCCTTCCAGCGTGCCAGTCACATCCTCAGTGTCTCTATGTAACTGCAGCCTGCCAGCCACACTTGAGTTACACTCTGGCTTTGGTTACTTCTTCTGGGTGATCCCAACACACTCCCAGTCCCGGATGTTCCCCCAAACAGTGTGTCTTGTACTGTCCAGCCTTCTCCTAGACAGTTCAAAAGTATTATGTTCATTATTTCTTTAAAGGAATAATATATATTAGTTTACCACCTTAAATGGAGTTACCCAAACAATTTAATTTAAACACACTGGGTTAGCTAAAACAATAAAGCAAGTTGATTTAATTATAAATAGATAGATTTTAAGTGAGTACAAGCAATGAGTCACCAGAGTCAGACATGGTTACAAGAAAAACAAAGATACAATGCTTTCTAGTGGCTAACTTAATTATATTGCATGTAAAGCAAAATTTCTCACCACATACTTCCAACAGCATTGCTGACCAAAGACTTCAGATCAGGCCCCCACCCCCAAAGTACAACAGCTGTTTCCTTTGTCTCCTCAGGTGCAGAGAGTGTGATGGGCAGGGAGAGACAGAGAGGTTTCTTTGCATGTTTGTCCCTCCTTTTTATAGTTTCAGTCCCTCTTTGAAAAGCATGCCCATCCGATAACCAAGAGACAGGGTGCTGGTGGAGGAAGGAGACCTCATGCTCTTTCTCTGCTAACAAGGAGATCTTTGTCTCTGCCGACCTTTCTTGCCAAATATCAGGGGGTAGCCGTGTTAGTCTGTATCTACAAAAACAACAAGGAGTCTGGTGGCACCTTAAAGACTAACAGATTTATTTGGGCATAAGCTTTCGTGGGTAAAAACCTCACTTCTTGCGAAGTAACTCCCTGCTCTCCATGTGTCAGTATATAATACCTGCATCTGTAACTTTCACTCTATGCATCCGAAGAAGTGAGGTTTTTACCCACGAAAGCTTATGCCCAAATAAATCTGTTAGTCTTTAAGGTGCCACCAGTTGTTTTTCTTGCCAAAGACTGGCCACTTTATAGGTGATAGCCCATTAGCTTTGTTGATACTTGGCCTGCATCAGCTTGCCCTTTGTCTCTGAGAAACTATTTTAAACACTCCCCAGACTTATCTGGGAAACACACTTCAGTCATGATTTCAGCTTATGTTCATAACTTTACACATAATGTTCTTACATGCATTTTACTGTGATATTACTGATCAGCAAGTTATGAATTTTCAAATGGTACCTCCCAAGACATGCCTTGTACAAAGATTATTACAATAACATGTAGGGTGTGAATACAAGAGCCCATTCCATCATAATCATCTCTCTACAAAATAGCTACATAAAATAACCCTTGCTTTCCTCTTGTACTACATGAGTCAGCAGTTCCAAATCACTAATGTGCAAACCAGTAGTAGTGCTTTTGGCTTTTTAGGACTGGTTCTCTAGGTTCCCATTAAAAATGAGCATCTGTGCTGGGTCAATTACCCACTCCAATAACCTTTGGGCAACTGCCAACTTTTCCAGAATCAAAAATGGTTCAATTCCCCACTGGGTGCAAAGAACGGAGGTGGTGGTGCAAGGAGGGCAGGGGGACAAGGTGATAAAACTAAGAAACAAAAGTCAGAGCCAAGCAGTAGTCAAAAATAAACCAACTAAAATAAGTGAGCCTTGTAGTACCTCTATGGGCATTTGGAGAGATGGTATACCATTGTCTTCTACAGTATATTCTGAATTGAATGGTCAAGTCTATTTCTGAATGACTGAGGCTAGGTCTACACTACCCGCCTGAATCGGTGGGTAGAAATCGACCTCTCAGGGATCGATTTATCGCGTCCCGTCGGGACACGACAATCGATCCCGAATCGACGCTCTTACTCCACCAGCGAAGGTGGGAGTAAGCGCCGTCGCCGGGAAGCCGCAGAGGTCGATTTTGCCGCCGTCCCTACAGCGGGGTAAGTCAGCTGCCATACGTCGAATTCAGCTACGCTATTCGCGTAGCTGAATTTGCATATCTTAAATCGACCCCCCCGTAGTGAAGACCTGCCCTAAATGAACTGGGCTAATATAGTTAAAGTCAGGAGTTCACCTGTGCCACAGTTATTTGGGCTTTTCCAAGGTTTTCTGAAAGAAAATAGAACACCTATCGCAAATACATCCAGATAGACACAATATTAACTACAAAACTCTAACTGCCATGAAAACTAATTCCTCCCCTCTATCTCTTCTTCATCAGTATCCTGTGTGAAATAGAATAGGCTTTCCTATTCTATTTCCAAGTGACCTGAAGGTCAATAAATTCAACTTCTATTGGACCAAAAGAGGGAAAGGGGTGTGAATTTCAGAGTCAAAGGTCCCCTCTCTGAAAATGTTATCCCTCCAGTCCCGATTCATGGTTCTAAGGAACAGTAGGAGGGAAAACAGAAGACTAAAGACAATGAATTTCAAGAATGCAGAATTTAGCAAAAATCAGATAATTGGAAGGTAAGATTCTGTGGGAAGCAAATTTAATGGGGGGAGAGGGGGGAGAGAGAGACCAGGGAGTTGGCAGTTTTTAAAAAAGACATTATTAAGGACACAAGAGCAAACTATCCCAATGCGTAGTAAAGATAGGAAGTATGGTCAGAGATCACTGTGGCTTAAGGGACTGTGACGGGGTATACCTGCTGGAGGCCCTGCAGTCCAACTACACCTCTCCCCAGGAAGAAGCAGAGAAGGTGGGTCCTCCGGGTCTGCCTCATGGAAACAGCTAATCAGAGCCCAGCAAGCAGAGAAACAAGGAGCTTCAGGGGTTTAGCAGGTCAATTCCTGGCTGGGGCAAGGAAGGGTGCTCTGGCCAAAGGCACTTGATGGGCCACATTTGCTAAATCTGAGAGCAAGAGAATCTGAAAAATCTAACCCTCAGGTAAAGGGACTAGGTGGGAAGAAACCCGGGGAATGCAGCAGCAACTACACCTCTACACCGATATAATGCTGTCCTCGGGAGCCAAAAAAATCTTACCGCATTATAGGTGAAACCACGTTATATCGAACTTGCTTTGATCCACCGGAGCACGCAGCCGCCCCCCCACCCCCAGAGCACTGTTTTACCGCATTACATCCGAATTTGTGTTATATCAGGGTATAGGTGTAATTAAAGGAAGCAGTATATATATATATATGGCTTCTGTTTATAGAGTCTCTGGATTGGAACCTGGGTTCCCCCTCACCCCTCAGCCACTAATAAAGTGGCCTAAGCCCCAAGAAGGAGACAAGGTTCCTTTAGAAACCTGAGTGAAGTGTTGGATTTATAGGGCCCTGAGATGGGCCTGAAAAACCTGGTAAGGGCAAACAGTTTGGTGAACTCTTTGCTACCCTGGAAGGGGTCCATTTTGACTGTGTGACTTGGCTAGGTGGGTGAGCCATTAAAGACCTGTTTAGCAAGGTGTGCAACCTACAGCAGGTTCCAAAAGTGGGGAAAAGATTGCAATACCACACTCAGCCACCAGGAGGCACTTAGAAGGTGAGTGCATGCCAGGGACATAAATGGTAACAAGAAAACATTTTACAAGTACATGAGAAGTAAGAGGAAGACCAAGGACAGGCAGCGCCGTATTATTGCCTAGGCCGACAAGGCCTAGGCCTAGGGCGGCAAATTTGCAGGGGCGGAAGCTCCCATCCGCGCCCTGCCCCCCTGCTCCAGCTCACATCCGCCTCCTCTGCAAGCGGGCCGCCGCGTCCAGTTTCTCTCCCCTCCCAGCGCTTGCGCCGCAAAACAGCTGTTTGGCGGGGCAGGGAGGGAAGGGGAGAGGAGGGGGAACGCCACGCACTGGGGGAAGAGGTGGGGCCGGGGGCAGGATTTGGGGAAGGGATCCAATAGGCGAAGGGAGGGGGCGGAGTTGGGGCAGGGACTTTGGGGAGAGGGTTGGAATGGGGCGGGGAAAGGGCGGAGTCGGGGCGGGGCCAGGGCGGCAATTATTTCCTGGCCTAGGGGCGGCAAAATTATTAATTCGCCACTGAGGACAGGGTAGGACCATTATTCAATGAGAAGGGAATATACTAGCAGGAGTGTTGTAAGCAAAACATGAGAAATAATTCTTCTGCTCTTCTCAGCTCTGGTAAGGCCTCAAGTGGAGTATTGTGTCCATTTCTGGGCACCATACTTCAGGAAAGATGTGGAAAAGTTCAAAAAAGTCCAGAGGAGAGCAACAAAAATGATTAAAGGTCTAGAAAACATGACTTATGAGGAAAGATTAATAAAAGGGGGTTATTTAGTCTGGAGAAGAGAAGACCAAGGGGGGACATAACAGTCTTCAAGTATGTAAAAGGTTGTTATAAAGAGGAGGGTGATAAATTGTTCTCCTTAACCCCTGAGGACAGGACAAAGAATAATGGGTTTAAGCAGAAGCATGGGAGATTTAGATTAGACATTAGGAAACACTTCCTGTCAGGGTAGTTAAGCACTGGAACAAATTACATAGGGATCTCTGTCATGAGAGGTTGTTAAGAACAAGTTAGACAAACACCTGTCAGGGATGGTCCAGATAATACTTAATCCTCTCTCAGCACAGGGTACTGGACTAGATGCCCTATTGAGGTCCCTTACAGTCCTACATTTGTATGATTCTATAAAACTCTGAAATTGCAAGCTTTGGACAGTTTAAGGCAGACCCTCACATTGTTTTAAGTTTGCAGTGTTATAGCTGTTGGTCCCTTGGAGAGACAAGATGGGTGAGGTAATATCTTTTATTTTATTTTTCATTATTTTAATGCGTTCTTTATCAGAGAATTTTCAAAAGTTCATTAAAATGGTTATTTCTTTAAGGGCTTTCTAGATCGCACCACAAATTATTGTTATGGACTCTAAGAAGTTTTGGATCTCTCTCATTCTTGTCTGTACAACCCCTTTGGGAATTGGTGGAAGTCCCATCACTGCAATCTTTTAAAAGGAGACTGAACAAAAACTTGAGGATATTTTACAGATGACAATTCTGATTGTAAGGGCATGGATAAAGATGAACCAATAGTTCTTACTTAGCTATCATTTCTATGGATTCATAACCACAGTGGAGTTGCACAAATATAACTGTAAGATAAATCTGGCTGAAAATACAGCAGTCAAAATATTGGTGTTTTGAACATCTAAAGTTTTCTCTTAGAATCCAGCTGATACTCTCTGCAGTTTACATAAAGGGACCTGCAGCAACATCATATTAACACCTACACAATTTCCTTACAAAGTAGGTTTCTAAATATTTAATATAACTGGGGTCTTTTGAAACCCTCTGTTTATAAAAACCAACTTAAGTCCTGCTGTGATGATTACCCTATTCAAAGGTAAGTCGCTCGTGAAAGACCGAATAGAGAAATTCAGAATTCTTAGAACCCACCAATTAAAATGAAATATCACAACCGTTATTCTCCATATCCTATAATATGGATCCTCCTCTTTCTTAACGGTAGGAGAATCAGAGAAGGACTCTGAACCTTATGTCTAGCTGTTGTTTTAACTCTATAAACAATATTGTTTGGTGTAAAAATGACTGTTTCCTACGAAGTTTTATTGCCTGCCTGCAAAGCGTGTCAGATCTTCTGATGTGCCAGCATCATTTTTGGACAACTTGTTTTTCCTCTCCTTTCCTAAAGGAAGTTCTGTGCCATGACTGTGGCTCCCATCTGACAAAGCACTTAACTTTATTAGTTAAGCACATGCTTAAATTTAGGCACATGACTACTCTCATTGACCTCCTGTGTTTAACAAGCAAGATCAGATGGATTATTGGAGGGAGGGAGTTTAGTAGGCAGACACCAACACAGCCTGCCCACATTGATTTTTCCTAGTCTATTAACTTCCAGGGGTCTATTCCCACGCTTAAAGTTAAGCATAAGTTTAAGTGCTTTGTTGAATCAGGGCCTGAAGGCACAAATAAATTTTAGATTGGAATTAAGGTGCAACTTTTTAACAATGAGGGTAATTAACCATTGGAACAACTTAAGGATATTTGTTGATTCATCATCACTAGCAATTTTTAAATCACGATTGGATTTTTTCCTGCTTTAATTAAAAAAAAAATAATTATTTTGGGGAAACTCTGTGGCCTGTGTTATACAGCAGGTTAGACAAGTTGATTATAGTGGAACCTTCTGACCTGGGAATATCTGAATCATAACACTGTGGTCCCAAAGAGGATTCTTCCCCAAACTAGTTAATGAATCTGATCAGCAGATGAGGGAAATCAACATGGGCAGGCTGTGTTTGAGGCAGGGTTCATGACTATGAAATGCCCTCCTTCCAAAGATCCGTCTGAGATAATGTTTGTTGGTCTTCAGACCATGGAGCACAAGTCTCATCTTTTTAGCCAAGCCTTTGATTCCTTGCAGACACTTTTCTCTCTTCATCACACTTCTGTTTTATTTTGTTGTTAATGCCTATTACTCATAATTAAGGCTTCGTGTCTGTCACGGAGGTCATGGATTCCGTGACCTCCAGGACTTCTCCAGCGGCCGGTGCGGCTGGCTCAGGGGGTTTGGGTGCGGGGCAGTACTTACCTTGGGGGGGTGCTCCCTGCAAAGGCTGGCATGTCCCTGCAGCTCCTAGGCGGAGGGACCAGGGGGCTCTGCACGCTACCCCTGCCTGCAGGCAAAAGTGGCAGGTTTGTATAATTTTTGGTGGTGCCCAAAACAGGTCCCAAGTCCTGCTCCCTCCACACCTGCCTTGTAAGCCAATACATATTTTTAAAAATAATGTAAAAATGTGAGGGCTGTGGGGTGGGGCTGGTGATGAAGGGTTTGGGGTATGGGAGGAGCTCAGGCAGAGGGTTGGGGTGTGGGGTTGAGGTGTGTGGGGTAGGGCCGGGGATGAGGGGTTCACAGTGCACAAGGGGGCTCAGGGCTGGGGCAGAGGGTTGGGGTGCGGAGGGGTGAGGGCTGTGGCTGGGGGTGTGGGCTCTGGGGTGGGGCAGTGCTGGGGATGAGGAGTTTGGGGTGCAGGCAGGCTGCCCCCAACTGGGGCCAGAGAGGACTCCCCCAAGCCCTCTCCCCACCAGCAGCAGCGAGCTCTGGGGGAGGGGCCCCCCTCTACTCCCCCCCCAACAGCACACTCACCTCGCACCACTATCACTGCACGTGCTCCTAGGGCCCCTCTCAGGTCCAGGAAGCCCCCTCGCCTCCCCTGTGGTGGGTGCTGGGAGGGAGGGGCCATCACATGTGTGCCTTCTCTCCTGCTGCTGTCCCTCACTGTAGCCTCACTGGGGGTGGGGATGGGGCTGCCCCTTGTCCAGCGTGGGGCAGGAGCGGTGACTACGGGCAGGGGGCCCCCTGTGCTGGGGGAGGGTCCCGCCGGAAAAGGGAAGGGTCCATCTGTCCGAGGCGGAAGGGCAGGGTCAACCTGCATCAGCCTGCCCTGGCATTAGTGGTTAGGGGGTATGAGGACACTGCAGCTGACACAGCAAAGCGCAGCGAGGAGCTGCAGGGGGCAGCCGCCCACTGCCCAGGGTGCAGGCAGGGACAGTCAGGGGAGGCGCGTAGGGGTGGCAGGTGGGACCGGGGGAGACACCCGGCCCCAAACATTGGTGGAGCTGGGCCCCCGGACCCTGAATATTGCTGGAGCACGAGCACCACGGACCCATATAACTCGCCACCCCTGCCTGTAGGCACAGCCCCCACAGCTCCCATTGGCTGTGATTCCTGGCCAAGGGGAGCTGTGGAGCTGGCGCTCATGGCGGAGGCAGTGCGCGGAGCCCCCCTAGTCTTCCCTCTCCCTAGGAGCTGCAGGGACATGCTGGCTGCTTCCGGGGAGTTGCACAGAGCTGGATAGGGAGCCTGTTAGCCCTACCCACCATCCCCTCACAGCACCATTGGGGTCCTGAGACATGAGCTGCCACCCGCCTCCCCCCCCAGCACCAGCTGAGGTCCAGAGCCACCCCACCCAGAGCACCCCCAGCCCAAGTTTTAGTTAGGGGTATATAGTACAAGCCGTGGACAGGTCACAGGCCATTAATTTTTGTTTACTGCCCGTGACCTGTCCATGATTTTTACTAAAATCACCCATAACTAAAACAAAGCCTTATCCATAATTGTCAGAGTAGTGAGAATGCTACTCGTGACTGACTGAAGGAATGGGCAGCTGGTCTCTTTTCACAATATTTCAGCTTTTGTTAGTATTCAGTGACAATATCTGCCATGCTTGTATGTGGGATACTGAATTTGTAGAAGACCAAGTGTCTTTATTTTCTTGATTTGAATTTCTGGAATGAATGGATGGTTTAGATCAAAATATACATGAGTCATCCATCAGAAAATGAAACATTTTTCTTTCAAGAAAATGTATTATTGTCTTGTATTGTATGACTATCCTAGAAGCAATTGCAGGATAATAACTGACAGATGTAAATAGTCAATTCAAACTGCTTTGCCGAAGATCAGATCCCAAATACTTTGCATTTGTCCATTCTTTGGAAGAGAGTATTTGTATGCTGATGGGTTTGGAGATGACATCTGCTAATTTGCACCAGTTTTGTAAATTCCTTGCCTTGTTCCTTAATTACATTTTCATCAGTTATGACCTTCACCTATACTACTGGTCAGGGATTTGCCATTCAAAGTTTGTTGTTGGTTTTTTGACAGAAAATGCAGTTTCGGCAAAATCTCAGTTTTGCCAGAGTTTTTTCTATTTGACCCAAATTTAAACATTTTGGTTTGAACAGAAGCAAAAGATTTCATTTTGGGTCAGTTCAACATTAATTCTTTTCTGCCTAAGCTGCCACGGTGCATCATGGTAGTTGTAGCTAATGTAGCTCATGCCCCCCTTCTGCTCATCCTGCCGGGGTCCTGGCTGGACTACATTGCCCATGATGAATCACAACTGTTTAACTACAGGGGAGACTAGTGCATCATGGGAGATGTAGTCCAGCCTCATAGAGGAGAAAAGAAGCATAAGGCACCTGAATTAAATTCCCATGAGGCACCATGGCTGCTCATGGGGACAGATTAGTGTTGAACCAAGCCAACATGAAACATTTTGGATTGGATCAACATTCCCAAATCAAAACATATTAACATTTACTAATTAAATTTGCATCCTACCATATTGTGTCATAGACAAGCACCTTCAAACAATACTTGATGCTAAAATTTGCAGCATCTAGCTTTTAGGCACAAAACAATCACAGGAACAACACTGCAAGTCAGAGAGCCTGACTTAGGTGTCTATGCTCCTTATGGAATGAATGGGTAGAAACTACATGCCTTAGAATGTGATCCACAAAAGCCAGCCTGCTAGCCAATGGGATGCGCTGAAAACAGGCCTCACCCCTCTCATAGAGAGAAGTGCCTCCCAGCAGCCTGGACTGTCAGCCTGAGAGTGACTCTGTAGCCCAGTGATTTGGGCACGCACCTGGGATTGGTGAAGCCCTGTTCAAATCCCTTTTCCTCGTCAGGTAAAGGTTGGACTTGAACCTGTGGTCTCTCACATCCTGTGTGAGTGCTCAAGCCACTGGGCTAGAGGTTACAAAAGAAGCAGACTGCTTCCAGGAGCTGTCTTGTGTGGAGTTAGGCATTCTCTGAGCATGCCTACCAGATCAGCTCCCACATACAAAATTAAGTGCCTATCTTCCTCTGGTTCCTGGATCACTGGGGCTTAGGCTGAGAAAGATGTCCTGGAGCCTCGACTGGCAGCAGTGTGCAGAAGCATAGGTGTATGTAGGATGTATGGGTGCCTACAGGATTAGGCAGCAGCCAAGCGGAGTTTTTTTGGAACACAGTGGCACCTAAATCTGGGAGTTGGGTGCCTAAATACCTGCATCTGACCAAGGTCATTTGAGAAAAGCAGCCTGGTTGAGAACAGCCACCCACCCCAAAAAAGTTCCCAGCACTTGCTCCCCTTCCTATGCCCTGTGTATGAAACTGTACCCCCATTCGCACCACCATAGGTGCCAACTTCTCCTGGCACCGGTGGGTGCTCGACCCCCTGCCCAGCCCTCCCCCCGAGTCCACACCTGCCCTGCCCCCATTCCAACCCTTTCCCCAAAGTCCCCGCCCCAGCTCTGCCCCCTCCCTATCCCTATTGGACTCCTTCCCCAAATCCCCGGCCCGGCCTCTTCCCCACTTCCTCCCCTGAGCGTGCTGCGTTCCCGCTCCTCCCCCATCCCTCCCACAGCTTGTTATGCCGTGAAACAGCTGTTTTGCGGCAGCAAGCACTGGGAGGGGAAGCGGGGACCCGGCGCGCTCAGGGAAGGAGGCAGAGATGAGGTGAGCTGGAGCAGGGAGCTTGGCTGCTGGTGGGTGCAGAGCATCCACCAATTTTTCCCCATGGGTGCTCCAGCCCCGGAGCACCCACAAAATCAGCGCCTATGCGTGCCACCCTCATACCAGCTCTGTCCCCTATAGCAAACAGAACTCCGTCCTCCCTTCCCTCCATACAGAACTCTGCCCTCTCCCTGCCTCCCAACCCAGCCCCCCTACACCACCAATCCCATCTGCCCAGCTCCTGTACCTCAGTGACCTCTACTCCCCCATCCAGAAAACCCCCTCCTGGCACTGGTCCTCCCCACATACCCTCCCTCAGCAAGAGCCCCCTCTGCTCCTCTGTTTCCATGAAAATAGCAAATGCTATAAATATTATTGCCTTTTGTTCCTGCTCTCACCTCCCTTTTTAATTTGTTAAGTTCAAACTCCTCCAAGTGGCACGTCTCCAAAGACAGCATGTAATGAACAGTGCTTGATTAGTATTCCTGTGCTTGCTTATTAGGGAGTAATTGCTTTTCATTGCAGATAGACCTCACCCACCATGCCACAGATGGTCAGTTATTTGCTGTGATGGTTTGGTTTTTAGAGGACTCCTTTCCCACCCCGTCCACAGCCATGGGCACACTATTGCACGTGTGCGGGGGAAACGTAAAAGCAGTGTCGCGACTATCCAAGGAAGGCATCCAACGGGATCCCTGTCTCAGAGGTAGAGGGGGAATAAAGCAAAGATCTGAAAGGGGAGGAAGTAAGAGGGACCATGGGAAGGGGGGAGGGGAATATTCTATTGGCCAAACTGTTTAAAAGAGGAAGAATGTGTTTGGGAAGCTGTTGGGACTTAAATGTTCCATGGCAGTTGGGAGACTTATGATGGTGGAATGGGGAGATGTGAAGGTTCCATGGCAGTTAAGTGTCAGGCTCAGGGTTCTAGGTGCTCAGGCCTGGTGGCTGGAGCTGTGGTCGAGGACGGAGTTGGGACCAGGCCAAGGGCAGCACTGAAACCGGGGCCTAGGGACAGGCCTTGGGTCAGAACCAGGATCTGAGTCTTGACACAGGCCAAAGGTCAAAGCCGGGTTGGAGTCAGTCCAAGAGTCTGGGGGACAGGTAGGTGCTGGGCTAGAGTGGGTCACAAGTAGGGTTGCCAGGTGTCCAGTTTTTGATTGGAACGCCCGGTCTAAAAGGGACCCTGGCAGCTCCGGTCAGCACCAGTGACTTGGGCATTAAAAGTCCAGCTGGCCGCCCACAGCGGGACAGGCAGGGTGCCTGCCTGGTTCTGCACAGCTCCCAGGAAGCTGCCGACATCTCTGTTCAGCCCCTATTCAGACGGGCGTCCACAAGGGCTCTCCCCGAACTCCAGCGGCTCCGCATCTCCCATTGGCCAGGAACCGCGACCAATGGGAGCTACGGGGGCGACGCTTGCAGGCAGGGGCCGCGCACTGAGCCACCTGGCCAAGCCTCCGCCTAGGAGCCAGAGGGAGATGCCGGTAGCTTCCCGGGAGTTGCCTGAGGTGAGCACCACCTGGAGCCTGCATCCCGAACCCCCTCCGATGCCCCTGCCCCAGCCCTGAACCCCATCCCAGAGCCCGCACCTCACACCTCCTCCCACACCCCAATCCTCTGCCCCAGCCCTGAGCCACCACCTGCACTCTGAACCCCTTTGGCCTCAGTGGTTTGCGCACTGGCCTGCTAAATCCAGGATTGTGAGCTCAGTCCTTGAGGGGGCCACTTAGGGATCTGGGGCAAAATCAGTACTTGGTCCTGCTAGTGAAGACCAATTGTTCCTTTGAAAGGTTTAGTTATTCAAATGGAATGGAAGTAACTGATTGACCTTTAATCACATTCAGACAAGGAAAACATGCAGTCCCATTCTTTACAAACTCTTTATACAGTGAAGACATATACAAATTTGCTAGACTTCAGTATCTTCTCTGATTTGCATCTAATATCATAATTTGGTTCCCCTGGCAGCGAAACACAATCCTCTCGAAGAAAGGATTGAACATCTGACACTGCATTTGAAGGATAAATATTTAACTGCCAGATCCCATAATGGAGACAAGGTGGGTGAGGTAATATCTTTTATTGGACCAACTCCTGTTGGTGAGAGAGACAACACTACTACACAGATCACACGTCAGGTTTTAGTACCCATTAATGCCTTAAGTGTGATTGCAATTCACCCACCCACACTAATGCTAACAATATTGTTGTCATGCCAGAATACACTGTAAAACAAAGTGACAATTAAAATAATTTTTTTTTAATGGTGCAGTGATTTTAACCAGCCAAATATAACTCTCCACTTGCAACGCATTAAATATTTTTTTTAATTTATTTTTTTGCCTCTCTGTGATCTGAAGTGTGTAGGCTGCCTAAACCAAGCAGAGCTATTAAGGTTCTAATGCCATTTTGCAATCATCAGGCAGGGTAGGTATTTATTGCGCCAGGGAAAAGATGAAGCAGCTGCTTTTCTTGTTGCAAATAAAATACTAAAATAATTCAGGGTTTAACGAGGGTGTGATGTGCATTGTAAAGAATCAGTCAAGTTGATAGTGTCCCTTTAAGATTGTCCTCCAAGAACGGGGGGAACCCCTAGCAATTTACTTGTAAAAGAGACTAAAGGTGGTTGGAATTTAGGCAGGTATTATTGGATAATTCAGTTACTGCCTCTTTAATCAAAAACAGGAAGGAGCCACCAAAAGTAACTACAGTTCAAAGATCTGATGCTCTGGTGTGGTCAGTAGCACTGCCAAGTGCAACTCAAGGTAGGATACACATGCAGGCTGACAAGATCAATGGCTGACTTTAATCAAAAATGATAGAAATGGACTTGATTAAATCAGACTGATGCCTAGGGTGACCAGACAGCAAATGTGAAAAATCGGGTCAGGAGGTGGGGGGTAATGGGAGCCTATATAAGGAAAAGACCCAAAAATCGGGACTGTCCCTATAAAATCGGGATATCTGGTCACCCTACTGACACCATACTAGCATTTTTCCACCCACTCACTTATTCTGTGACAACTTACAATTGAATCAACACGGCTGCTGCCTCTCTACACAGGGTTTGGGGTCATGGTCTACCTAAGTAGCTCAACTGGTCTCAGGGGGTAATGTGGGGAGAGGGATCACTTAATTATGCAGAGATCCAGGAGCCACTCTAGCTATAGGCAAACTAGACAGCTGCTTAGGTTGGCAGATTTCTGGCCAGTTGTTTAGGGCAGCAGATTGTGATGGAGGGGCTGCTAGGCCACACCGGAGTACCATTGTGACCTCATGCACCGTGTCACAACATCATCTACTCAGGTTTGGCCTGGCAGCTCCTCTGCTGTGATAGAGGAGTGACCAGCCCAAGTCTGAGTCACATTGCAACTCCACTTGCCAGAGCACAACTTCACTCACTCAAATGTGCTAAGCTGCCACTCCATCATGATCCCCAGATCAAATCCTTTCTCCACCTCAGGCAGAATGGGGAATTGAATCTGGGTCTCCCAAATTACAGGTGAGATCTCTTATCCCAGTGGTTAGAGCAAAGGTGTGTAGTACCACTCCCTCTTCCCCTCCAGCCTTTTTGTGTGGAGTGAGAGAGGCACTTCAATCAGTGTTTTTCAAAGTTCAGGTCGCGACCCGGTGCTGGGTCATGGCATGTAAGGCACTGGGTCGCCTTGCTCAGCACCCAGGAACCCTAGTGTTAAAAGTCCCGTTGGCGGTGCTGCCCAGCTAAGGCAGGCTAGTGCCTCCTATTTCAACACCGCGCTGCACCCCAGAAGCGGCCAGCAGTGGGTCTGGCTTCTAGACAGGGGGGCCATGGGGCTCCACACACTGCCCCCACCGAGAGCTGGGGCGGGGTGGTGCCTGTGGGCAAGAGCCCCGCGGAGCTGCTTGCATACTTCTGCCTAGGAGCCGGACCTGCTGCTGGCTGCTTCTGGGGTGCAGCGTGTCCTCAGTGCCAGGACAGGCAGGAAGCCTGCCTCTGCACCCCGGCTGGGCCACTGATTGGGAGCCGTCTGAGGTAAGCCCGTGCCCCAATCCCCTGCCCCAGCCCTGAGCCCCCCCAAACCCAGAACCTCTTCCTGCACCCCAAACTCCTCATCCCTGGCCCCCCCAGAGCGTGCACCCGCAGCCCACAACCCTGAGCCCCTGCACCAGCCCTGAGCCCCCGCAAATGCAGAACCCTTTCTGAACCCCAAACCCCTCATCCTGGGCCCCACCCCAGAGCCCTGACCCCTCCTGCACCCCAACCTCCTGCCCCAGCCCCGAGCCCCCTCCCATCCCCCAAACCTTCATTCCTGACCCCACCCTGCAGCCCTTACCCCCACACCCCAACCCTCTGCCCCCGCCCTGAGCCCCTCCCACACCCCAAACCCCTCATCCCCAGCTCTGTTGAGTTGTGGGGATCAACAATTTTCTTCAACTGGGTCCCCAGAAAAAAAGTTTGAAAACCACTAACCTAAATCATTCTCACAAGAAATGATTTAAGTGCCTAAGCTGCTTGACTCTGGGCAGTGGGTTCCGGTTTGTGGATTTCTAGCAAAGATAGGCACTTATGTCCTGGCTGCAAGAAGGTGCCCAGCTCCCTGAGAAGGGTGGGGCTTTGGACACACTCCTTTTAGGCAGCTCTCCACTCAGTGCTGTGTTTTATGATCATATTCTTAAGGGCCTCTCTCTCCCCGTACATTGTGTAGGGAGTCTAGGTGCCTAACTCAGGCTGTGTGAATCTCAGTATTGTTCCTGTGATATTCTAGCAGCCTAGAAGTTAAGCATTGCAATGCTCAGTGTTGCACTGTTTGAGGCCCAGAACCACAAAGGGACAATGTTTTTCATTAGTTAGGTTTTTTTTGGGGGGGTTGATAGAGAATTTGTAGCAAGATGTGGAGCCAGTTTTGCATTTCTTGCACACCCAAAAGTCCCACTGCCTCTGTAGGAGTTCTGAAAACACCATATACTGTAACTCCTCACTTAACGTTGTAGTTATGTTCCTGAAAAATGCAACTTTAAGTGAAACGATGTTAAGTGAAGCCAATTTCCCCATAAGAATGAATGTAAATGGGGGGTTAGGTTCCAGGGAATTTTTTTTTGTCATCCAGTACAGTACTACAGTTGGGAGGTACCCCCGCCTTACCCCACACAGGCACAGCCCACTGGCACTGGAGACAATGAGGCAGGCAAGGAGGCTGAAGGTGCTGTAGGCTAGGAGAACCGCATTGCGCAGCTGCAGCTTCCCCTACTGTGCAAGCACCAGGGGCGGAGGGCTCAACCCTCGGTTCGCCCACTCCACCCTTTCCCCCAAGCCCCCACCCTTAATCTGCCTCTTCTTCCCCCCCTCTTTCCCCTTTACTCTGCACGCCGCTCCCCCCCCCTCCCCTGCCGCCTGCCTGCGGCAATCAGCTGGCTTGCAGTGTTCAGGAGGCAGGGGAGGGAGGGAGAGCATGCGGGCCGAATCCTCGCTCCCCCCCTCCCTCCTGAAAGCTGCAAGTCAGCTGATTGCCACGGGCAGGAGGCGGGGGGGGGGAAGGTGCTGATCCGCGGGGTCTGCCGGTGGGTGGGAGGCGCTATGGGGGGGCGTAGGGGAGCTGATAGGGGGGCTGCCAGCTGTGGACAAAGCAGGCAGCCAAACGACGTTATAGCGAAGCATTGCACAACTTTAAATGAAGCATGTTCTGTAATTGAGCAGGGATGTAAGATCGAAACAACGTTAAGCGAGAGGACGTTAAGTGGAGAGTTACTGTACAGGAGTCTCAGGTCTTTAATTTGGCATGCTGGTAACAGCAACAAACTCCTGCTTTGGCTAACGGCATCTTCCAGTGGAGTAGGGTTGGTGCGGGATGGAGTGGAGGAGGAATTAATAGGGCAAGAGGCTAGATGGAAGAACATCCTTCCATTATTCTTCAGGTTTGCAATTGACAAAGAATTCAGCATGCACAGATATATATGGAGACCCGCAATGCCCTTCCAGCTCTCAATCTATTCTTGGCAGTGCTGGGATATGAGCAGTTGGAACAATCTGAAAAGGTTGAATGAGGTGATGGGTGCTCCTAGTGTGTCTATCCTTTCCATGCCAAAGTTGTTAAAGGTGATTATGAAGTTAAGTCTTACACTACAGTCAGAATCAGAGTTATTAGGATTCAAGAGGCCAAAGAATGCAGGGGCTGTCTGGTCAGACCACCTGTTTCCTTTATGTACCTCCAAGTTAGCCACCCACCCCCGCACCCCCTTGCCTTTAAGGCTGAGCACAGCATTTGGTACCATATGGCAGGAAGAGTGAGTCACAAGGAGATACTAGGTGCCATTGCAGACCTCAACAGCAGATGCTGCATTGTAAAAAGGATTTCAGGAAGAGCAATGAATGAGGCTTTTTCCATAATAGCCTGCAAACCACACACCTTTAAACTTGGATCATCTTATTGTGGGTTGATTGGAGTCTATTACATTTAAGTTTTACTCAATATTTCACCATCTTCTCCCTGAGTGCCTTGAAAATAACTTTTGGATACATGCCATGTAGTGCTGGCTTTCGGACTAATCCCTGGCTGTGCCCCTTTAATTGCCTGTATAGCATTACATTTTGATAATACTGTTTTGTAGTGAGATCTAAGAGGTAGGGTGTTTATATTGGAGATTTCACCATAAAATGAGATTTTGCACAAAATGAGATTCCTCCCTGCCCACCATTTCAGTGCAAATCCATTCTTGTAGAAAAGTAATTTCACTCAAAACTGCACTGCATATAAAATGTGGTTCATTTTTAAAGCCAATATGATTTTTCACTGAAAGGATCATTTTCAAATTAAGAATTCAGTGATTTCCCCCCCTCCAATTTTTGGGAAGCTTTCTATTTTATAACAAATATGAAAACACTTTGGATTTGACCAAATTTTTGTTGTGAAAGTGTCATTGTATTTTTGAACCTTAAATCTAAATTTATCCTTTCCTTCGTCTCTGTGAAGCATTTTGTTATACAAGAAAATGGACCTGATTCTCCTCTGGCTTTTACTTATTTTACAGTGGACTGACCCCAGCGACTTCAATAGAGAGATTTCTGATTTGCACCTGTGCAAGAGTAAGTCCATTGTATATAAATACATTATTTTGAATAAACCAGAGAGATATTTTGTGCTTGCCCAAAACAAAGATACAAGCCAATTGAAGAAGATTGCAGTATGGTTATTACATACCCTCCAACTTCATTGTAAGTTACAATCTTGACAGAAGCCTATGTTTAAGGGGGTTTAGACAGTAATTATTCATCTTACATAAGCTTATATATTCTTTGCTTACACTTACTATTGAATCTTTCTCTTGTACCACTTTAGATTCTTTTTCCAAGTACTTGCTAGTTTTCAAAAACCAGTTTGGTAAAAAATGTCCATTATTCCACAAACTATACAGGTCCCCTGAATGAACGAATCAATCAGCATGCTGCTTCATTTACAACATAACTGCAGAATTTTCTGTTCTCATTCATATATTGGCTTTGCAATCTACAAACACATGTTGCCCATAAATGTAATGCTGTTCATTTTAAGAAATAGCCTTGCTATCAAAGGGATCTGGGGAATATGATCAATTCATAAAGCAATATACTGGGAGGAAGAGAGTGGGTTACAAGTCTCTACTCAAAGACAACTCAAGTTTTGTATGAGAGCCATGCAACCCACAAGCTAATACTTCTCCTGTTCAGGCTTTGCTTTACTTTTAAGCATTTTACTCTAAGCCTTTTTCAGCAAGTGGTTTGGCCAGCTGTCCCATTGCAAAGAAAAACGACTACACCAAATGTTCACAAATGATAGCATTGGGAGAGGGTAGTTTGGTAAAGCAGGGTATGCTGATGGGCAGGTTGAGGAGACAGTTCAGACTGGGGTGCATTGCCTGGATTGGAGTGCGGTGGTGGTGGTAGAGTATGTGCCTGCGTGTAGCGGAGTAGAGGGTGTGTGTCAGGTGTGTTGTCTGCAGTGACCATAGTTTAACCATTTTTTTTAGAGCAAGTGATCAGAAAAAAATATAAACAAAATAAAAATGCTGAGCCCAGTGCTGTTTGCTTTATATCTCGTTGGCGATATTACTCTGGTATGAGTGTAATATCATTTGCACATCAAGGAACTGAATATGCAACTGTGGCCATAGTCCACTTACTACTTGTTTCAGTGGAGTTGTGGGGGGAGATTTAAGGCAGAATTTGGTCCTATGTTTGTTTATTGTGCATATGAACAGCAAGATAAACCCCCTCTTTTCTTGTAATCTTGAAATACCAAACCCTAATCAATGGCTTCCTCAAATCCAACAGTTTGAGTCTTAGTATGGAAGAAATCTCTGTTGTGATCCCTCCGCACAGTGAGTCCAATCTATTTCCTAAGAGTATTTACCTCTTTCTATGGAGGGAAAATTGGAGGGAAAATGAGACACTTCCAAGCTCCACCCACAAACCAATTCCCAGCCACTTGAGATGCCAAAATGAGACATCGCCTCAGTCGTAGGCTACTGCCAGTCACCAACTAGTCCCCGCTCCCTGGGGCAGACTGCAGTATAAGCCACTCATCACAGGCAAGGAGGGGTTTGGACCTGCTGCCTCAGCCTAGCCTTGGGCTGTCCCCTGCAACCTCAGTACCTATTTGGCCTTATACTAGGCCACAGCCTGGGGGTTTCCAGGCCAGAGCACCCCAGCTCCCTTGGCCTTCCCCCAGCCCTGCTCCACTCCAGGTACCTTATCTAGCTCCCCAGCAGCCAGGCCCGTCTCCCTCCACAGCTAGAGAGAGACTGTGCCAACTCCTGGCTTCACTAGCCTTTATAGGGCCAGCTGCACCCTGATTGGGGCGTGGCCCCCAGCTGAGGCTGCTTCCGCCAATTAGCCCAGCTTTTCCCCTGCCACAGCCCTCTCCCAGGGCTGTTTTTAACCCTTTCAGGCCAGGAGCGGGTGACCACCCCGCTACACTCAGCAAATCCTGAAGTTCCTCCTCAGGACCATACAATGTGCCAAATAGGCCTGGAATAAGAATCCTGCAACTTAATGTTAAACGATTCTCATGGGCAAAATGTGAGTACCTTGGAAACTTGCTGAAGACTTACAACTTCAATATCCTCATGTTGCAAGAGACCCATGTTGACAACGACCAACAGGCTAGGCACTACCATATCTATGGATACAACCTAACGACTAGCCATTATCCTAAATATAGCTTGGCAATATACATGAAGGACACCATCACAGATTTTAATGTTATTCCACCAACCGAAGAGGAGACCACATTTACCACAACTATCAAAGTAGGGGAGCTCTGCATATGTCTATAAAGCCCCTAGCAGAAGATGGCCAAAACCCAGCACTCCTGTTCTATGAATCTATGCAGGTGATTTTAATAGTCACCACACTATGTGGGGCTATAAAACAAACGAAACCGATGGCAAAGATTTCACGGACTGGATATCTCCACTAGAGACTTACAACTAATCTACGAACTAAAACAACAATCAACATTCCATTCAAGCCACTGGCAACATGGGTACAATCCAGAACTAACATTCGTGTTTAAAGACCAAAGTGGTAACACTCTCATCGTAACACGTGAAGTACTATCGGCATTTCCAAACAGCCAACATAGGCCTATAATGATCGATGTAGACATAGACATTCCTGTGTTCTTTCCGAAACAAGTATACCTCTACCCCGATATAAAGCGACCCAATATAACACAAATTTGGATATAACGCGGTAAAGCAGTGCTCCGGGCGGGGGAGGGGGCGGGGCGTAGGGCTGCGCACTCCGGTGGATCAAAGCAAGTTCAATATAACGCGGTTTCACCTATAACGTGGTAAGATTTTTTGGCTCCCGAGGACAGCATTATATCAAGGTAGAGGTGTACCATGATGGAATTTTGCTAAAGCTAATTGGGATGCCTACAAACAGACTGAGAAAACTGTTGCAAGGATGCTATCAACGGTTCGCAGGGCTCCCAAAAATAGCAGGAAAGAAGAACATTCCCCGAAGCTTCTGGAAAAAGCACACTCCCTGCTGGACGAGAGAGATGCAGGAGTTGCTCCAGCAATACAGTCAGACCAGGAGTTCTCAGACTGCAAAAGCCCTGCTACACTCCCTTGACACAGCAAGACACCAGCGCTGGCTTAACTGCGTGCAAAACCTTGATTTTACAGATTCAAGTCCTCAAGCCTGGACACTATTGTGACATCTTGGGGCCACTAATCCCACAGAGTACTGGACACCAAAAATCCAGCCAAACTCAATAGTCTCCAAACTGCTGGCAAATACAAAAGGACCACTTGATAAACACACAAGAAGAGAAGTGTATCAACAACTCTACCGAACACTTGCATCAATACCCAAGGAGAACCTTCCACTGTCGGCATTGAGGAAGTAAAAGAAGGACTTGCCACGATGGGAAAAAAGGGAAGGCTGCAGGCCCTGATGGTATTCCACCAGAATTCCTCCACTATCTCAGTCCCAAAGGACTCCAATGGCTAGCAACATTGTACTCCGCTACCTTAAGGATAGTATGGATCCCTGAAATATGGCGTGAGGCAATGGTAATTGCCATTCCAAAGCCTGGAAAGCCTCCTGATGAAGCGGGAAGCTAAAGGCCAATTTCTCTACTATGTACGACCTATAAACTTCGTGAACGTATCATCCTCAAAAGAATACGATCTTTTACTGAGCCAATTATCCCTGTCTGACAGGCTTCCGGCCAAAACGTAGTTGTTGTGACCAAGTTCTGGCACTCACAACTCAAATTGAAGCTGGCTATCAAAAAAAACCTAAAGACTGGCACAGTATTTGTTGACCGGTCATCTGCGTATGATACCGTATGGATTAAGGGCCGGATGTTGAAACTTGCTAAAGTTATACCTTGCTACCAAACACTTCGCCTGCTGTGGACCATGCTGAGTAACAGACACCTACGGGTGTACCTGGGTAATAAGACCAGCTCACCCAGTATCCTAAACAATAGACTACCACAAGGCTCTGTACTTGCGCCAATATTTAGGTAAGTGATATGCCTCCAACTAAATCACGAAAATGTGGATATGCAGATGATCTTGCCATGACAATCCAAGCATCAAACCTCCATGACAGTGAGAAAGCATTAACTGAGGACCTCCAAAATATGGAACAATATTTCTGGAAATGGAGGCTCAAACCAAACCCTGAAAAAAACAATAGTAAGCGCATTTCATCTTGATAATAGGAGTGCCAAAAACACACTGAAAATAGCTGTAGTAAAAAATGCAACAAGATTACACTCCAATATATCTTGGAGTGAAATTCAACCTCTCCTTCCATGATCATCTTGAGAAGGTAGCTGTAAAGATAAAAATGAGAGCCAACATAATCCAGAAACTAGCAGGTACAACATGTGGTGCACCAGCATCAGGGCTGTGAACATCTGCAATAGCACTTGTATATTCAGTAGCTGAATATTGTACACTGGTATGGAGCAGATGCAGCTACACACGACTTGTGGGTACCCAACTGAATACAGTGATGCAGTGCATCATGGGAAACCTTAAATTGACTCCAACACCATGGCTGCCTGTCCTAACATCACTCACCCCGCCCCAGTACACCGAACTGCTGCAACATTCCATGAAGCTCAGTGAATCCAGGAAAACAGATGCCTTCCTATTCACCAAGACCTTGACAACACATCCCACAACCCAGGCAATGTCTTTAGTCCCACAAGCCTTTCTGGGAATATTAATTTAGCCTCATGCAATCAGGCTATGATCAGAAGGAGGCTTGGAAAGCAAATTGGGCTAAATAAGACTTAAAAAATAAGCACCTTGTGCCAGATCCTATGAAGAAGGCTCCTGGGTTTGACCTTCCATGATCATCTTAGTCAACTCTGAACCGAATTCAAACCAACCATGGTAGATGCAGATATCTAATGCAGAAATGGAAAATCAAGGACTCCCCAGTGTGCAAGTGTGGTCCCCCACAACAGACCATCGAACATATCACTACTGCCCAATTTATAAATATGAAAGAGGCATTGCTGCAATAAATTCTGCTACTCCTGATGTAGCCATTTGGCTCGATCAACTTCAGGTGAAATTGTAGTTGCTGCTCTACACCAGCCCTATGAAAGAAGAAGATTACAGAGCAGTGCTCTGTAATCCCTGCCTCCCGGGGTTGTCTCCTACAAGGACCAGCTCCTCTCAAGCTGTTGACCTGCTCTGCTTCATCCCCGGAGTCCTTCTACTTTTCTGTCTCTTCCCAGACTAGATCCTTACCCCCTTCTATATGACTGGGGGTCAGCCTTCTTCAGCATCTACCTCAGGGCCACCTCCTCCTCTCCAGCTGCCCTCTCCCTTCAGGGCTAGCCACAGGAGACACCTTCCTTCTGGTACCTCCCCTGTCAACTGAGCCCTCAGCTGAGCTCTCTTCAACCTTTTAGGGAAATCCCCCAGCTTCTTCCCAGCTGAGCCTACTAATTGCCTCAAACTACTTAATCCCCAGCTGACCAGGACCAGCTGGGAAGAGATTGCTGACCATCACAGGTGTGGCTGTGCCCGACTAGCCTTAAAGAGCTAGCCAGCCTTGGACAGGTAGTTCATACCTCTCAGATATGGTTGCAGACATCAGTGCACTGGTTACATCTTGAAGGTATTCTTTGCATCCATAGATGAGGAACTTGTTTTTAAATGGAAGCTGAGATTCTAGTGCACAAGATGGCAACATAAAGGAGGTGGGGGCACACTGTACCCCTTGTATATTCTTATTTCAAGCCTTGCTTATACTGACCAATGGGGACTCCTGGACCTGCTCCTACTCCCATTAAAGTCTGAGTTTTGCTGTTGAGTTCAGTGGAAGTAGGAATTGGCCTTAGATTGGCAACAATTCTTAGGTGTTTTCAAAAAAAAGAAAGAATTGCACGTCTCTTGTGCCACTCAGCTGCCAGTAAAGAATTTCAGATTAGGGTAGTGTCAATCGGAGTTATATATAGCCTGACTGTTCACAAAAATTCCTAGTTGAACACTCTGTTCTTGATTTTCCTTCTGTGAATGTGTCTAGTTTGGGAAATGCAATGATTTATGGATGAGAATGACTTGATCCGTAAGAGCAAATGACCAAAACAAAGACACGATAACAGGGCTCTGAGCTCAAAAGGTGGCTTTCTGCAAATGTAAGTGTGACATACCAGGATAGAGTCCAGACTGGGGGGTCTGTGTCACCCCTGCCCTGCATCCTTGGGTGCCTTACAATGCCTTGCTGAAGTAGCTTCCACCTGGGCTGCTCACAAACAGCCTTCCAGCGTGCAAGTCACCCTGAGTATCTGTGTGTAACTACAGCCTGCCAGCCACGCTTGGGTTACACTCTGGCTCTCAGCAGCCTTGGTTATACTGCAGGGTGACCCCAACAAACCCCCAGATTTCCCCCAGAAATGTATGTCCTGTATGCCCAGCCCTCTCCTAGACAATACAATTTATTTTAAGTCCATTATTCCTGTAAGGGAATAATATGCCAATTTATTATCTCAGTTATTCAGACACTTCATTTTAAACACATTCTATTGGATAACAGTAAAACGAGTTGAACTATGAAGAGAGATGGAGTACAAGTAATGAGGCGGTTGGGAATGGTTACAAGAAAATGCTTACTAAATGCCTAACAAACTATATCCGATTCAAGCAAAGTTCCTCACCATATGCTCCATCAGATGACTGACCAAACCCTGTAGGTCAGGACCCCTCCTCCAGAGTCCATCACCTGCTTCTTTTGTCTCTTCAGGTGCAGTGAATGTGATAGGCAGGGAGAAACGGGGTTGCCTTGGTGTTTGTCCTTCCTTTTTATAGTTTCGGTGCCCCTCTTGAAAGACATTTCCAGCTGGGCACTAGGAGATAAAGACTATGTAGAAAGGTGTTCCCAGCTTGGTTTTTCACCTCTTTGAACTTCCTTTGTCTTCTCTTCCTGCTTGATGACTGTTTACTGCACACATTCCTTTGTTTAGGACAAACCTGTTTGCCAACTTCTGTTTGGGCAGGGCTGTGGGGTTTGGAACATGTGTTATTAACACCATACAGGGAAATCTTAACTTCACATACAATGTTGCCAGGCATATTTTACCCAGATAATACTGCCCAGCAAATTATGAGTTTTCAAAGACCACCTTACAAGGCATACTTTGTACAAAGATTACTATAATTCTGTGTAGAATGTGAATACAGGGGTGTATTCTGCCACAGTAATATTTTACATTCAGATAGCACCTATCATTCCAAATGACCCTAAAGTATTTAACAAAGACCTTGTCGATATTCATAGTTTCACAAGTTTAATCTTAAATTGGTTTATCAAATCAAAGTTAGTTAACTGGTACAAACAATAGATAATCTTAATTCTTTAAACCAATCTTAAATTGATGTAAACTGAATTAATATTTCATCGAATTAAACTAAACTGACAGAAGCTTGGTTTTAATCAAATCATATCTACTCTGTATGTTGCTCTGATTTAACTAAATAAGTTTATTCAAAGTTGCACCAATTTAACTAAAGGGCTGATTTTTATAGACAAGGCCTATTATGTCCCCTTAGAATAACCCAACGGATTTCACTATTTAAAGACCATTGAAATAAATGGAAAGATTCCCATTAACTTTAGTGGGCTTTGGGTCAGGCCCATAGGCTGTAAATTCTTTGGGGTAGGGACCAACTTTTTATTGCATATGTGTACCATGCCCAGCACAATGGGACCTTGATCCCTGATTTGGGGCTCTGTAGTTACTACCACAGTACAGATTATCAGTAATCAGACCTCACTTTCAAAACTCTGATCTAAGGGACTGCGAGAGTGAACTTCATGGAAGAAGTCAGAATATTGGGAACTCTGCCACTTTTGTTATGGAGGTGATGATTGTGCCTCCATAATGAAGGAGGTGTTCCAATTTACACTGACAGTAATTCAACCTCTTAAGTTTGAAAAATGTAACTCATTCTCCCTGTATTTACTGCACCGCTCTGTTAGTACAGACTGAATTGTCTGAAAATGTGTCATTCACTAATATACTGACTCTCTGACATTTGTGTTGGAATGGAAGGATAGTTTTAACATCTAACAGCAATATCACATACAAGTTTAGGACAGGAAGTGAAGAAGTGTACCCTATCCCATTGAAACTACAGAGGATAATTTAGTCAGGCGGAATACTGTTATTCAAACGGGATTGTTATGGGGATGCTAGAGCTGACATTCCTATGAAAAATGTTATGAGATCTTTAGGGTCTGATCCAACATACACTGAAGGCAATGGGAAGATTCCCATTGACTTCAGTGGGCATTGGATTGTTCCCTAACTGATTAATAGTCACTTATCTAATATAAGTGGTCTAGTTCTTGGTTTTATGCCTCAGCAAAATGATGGCTCCTGTAGCAGCAAACAGGGCCGGCTTCAGCATTTCTGATGCCCCAAGCAAAAAAAAAAAAAAAGCCGTGATCGGCGGCAGCAGTTCACCGGCAGGTCCTTCGCTCCTAGAAGGAGTGAGGGACCTGCCGCCCGAATTGCCACAGTTGCCGCCCCTCTCCCTTGGCTGCCCCAAGCACCTGCTTGTTAAGCTGGTGCCTGGAGCCAGCCCTGGCAGCAAAGCTCCCCTAAAACCATTCTATGGCAGTGGTTTGGTGCTGGGTCAGAGAGGAGTGTCACCTATGATGGTTGGAAAAGGAGGGATTGAAGAAATGTGAAAACAAGGTGGTGGTATTCAGATCAACCCCATAGGCACAACTCCTGACAGTAGTGAGATGATTGTTGGAGACATGTCCCCATCAATGAGGCAATATGTTTCATGCAGATTCATCCTGGATTCCTTCCTACTCCAACTTTAATATGTTTGCTCCGGTAAAGGTCAGAGGTTTGACAAGATGTCCTTTTTCTTTTCCTAAAATGCCATGTTCCAGTCCTTGGTAGATTATTATTTCCCTTTTCCATATGTGTCTTATCTCCTATATGGCATCTTGTAGATTATTATGACCAATTTAAAAAAACTACTACCTTGCTTACACCTTTGGAGAGCTAGAGTTATGTACACAGGCATGTCCCCTGTAGCCACCTGAGAGATCTCTATGAAATTTTGGTGGTAGTAACTCTGCAAGCCTCTCCCCAATCCTCTCCTCCCCATGCCCATTCACATGGCCAGGCCATACTCACTGTGACTGTGGCTGGACAGCGGTGTTGTGCAGAGGGACTCCAAAGCTGACGTGTCAATAAGCATTTCTGATTTAACTTATGGGAATAAGAGAAGTGAGTTCTGCAACTTATCTTTCACTTTCCATTGTGACTGTAAATGCAATGATACATCGACCTGTTTTATCTATGGCTGCTGCCATTGTGCCTTGAGGGGTGCCCCATTGTGACACAAACCCCATTAGTGATTCATTATGGTGTCAGTAGTTGTTCTCAGGCCCGACATTCATTACACTTAACACATGGTCATAACTGGAATCTAAAAGGGCGCCTGTAAGACCATTGGCAAACTAATAACTCACTGATCATTAATATTCTTGCATGATGTATGTGCAGGGTGTGTATAAAAAGTTATGAATGTGTTAGAATTATATTCTTAATGTGTTTGGCAAGCCATGCATAAGCCCATTCTGCCCTAGATGTAAAAATGTGTATTTGTCAGTCCATTCTCATCATCAGGCAGAGACAAAGAAGGCCTATTTACGTATAAGGTAACAACAAAGCTATCAAATGGGGGAGAAGGCAACATGACAACTGCACCCTAGGAGAAGAGAAAAACTTTACTGAGCTATAAAGACAGCGGGTCTGAACCTCAAATGATAAATAATCAAATCAACTGATTATTTACAATATTACTGCACTATAAGATTATTAAGTAAGGTCTTTTCTGAAACCTAATGACACATCGGTGATTAATATCATAGTGGAATGTAGGTATTAACACTGAGGAATTAAGGATACTCACTGATATTATGTTTTAAAGTCTGATCAGATACAGGGAGAAACAGGTCGTCCCCCCCCCCCCCCCCCAGGCAGGAGGGAGGGCAGCTATCTGTTGCCAATGAAATTAAGCAAAGTATGACCAAAAACAATGGAAACCCCATTTACACACAAGTCAGCAGAAGGGTGGGAAACCCCACAGGAAAGGAAGATCAGCATGAGGTCACCTTGAGTCTGGAGACCAAATAGTGAATTTGGAAAGATAATAAAAGGCAGGAGAAGAAGCCATCTTAGCATCCCTCACTAGACAGCCACAAGAAGCCAGAGCTCTAGCAAGCTGAGAAAGATGGGTCTTTTAACCAAGCCAGTTGAAGTCACTAAGAATGGAAGATTGGTGAAGAAACTACCTGGAACAAAGACTGTAGCTTGTTAAGTTCAGTCTTAGCCCTTCGAAAGTCATTTTTGTAACCCCTTCTAACTTTATTCCTTCTACTTGGTATCACTTAACCTATGTCCTTTTGTTAATACACTATTTTATTCTTACAATAAGCCAACTCAATGCTGTGCTCGAAGGGAAGGGTTTATTTACCCCAGTTAAGTTAATAAGCTGTAATGTTCTTGTCTCTTTAAAGGAGCAAACAAACCTTATTATTTCTTAGTGTTCCAGGAGAGGACTGGATACTTCACGGCAGATGGTTCTGGGGAAATTCAAGACTGGGATTGTATTGGGGTCACCTCTGCAAGTAGTAACCAGGGAGGGGTGGGTCCCAGAATGGGGCTGTTGTGTTATAGGCAGGCTGCTGGGATCAGAGTGCTGAACGAGGGCTGCATAGCACACATATACTTGGGATACTGCATGCTTGTCTGTTGGCGACCAGGCAGGGTGCCACAGCGGCAGAACATTTAAAGCATCCAGGATTACAGGACAAGCAGTGACACCCCCTTACTGGTCTGAATTGCACCCAAGAATGTGACACCCTTCCACATCCATGGAACACCTGACTTGGAGGAGGAGGAGGAGGAGAAAGTGAACTAGGGAGGACTTGTTCACCGAGATCATGCAAACCAGTGCTGCATTGGACCTTGAGCAGAGGGCCTAGAGTGCTAATATAACAGACAACCTGGAGAAGGGAAGAGAAGATCAGAGAAGGAGAGGGAGATGCACCAGGACATAATGGAGCTTCTCTGTTATCAAACACAAAAGCTCCAGATTCTTGTTGACCTATAGATCCAATATTCATGTGCTCACCTCCCTTGTCAGTCAATGGCGAACTCCATTTCAGCAGTTTCCTATGCTCCCCAGCATTCCACATGGCATCATGGGCTGCATCCCTGCCCCTACCCCTCTGTGCCAGGGTGCAATAAGGAAAGCCACAGCTTCACATACACAGACCTTTGAGAACCATGGTTGGTGTAAGTTTGGCAGAAATGGCCTGAAATGGACACAAATGTTTTCTAGCATTCTAAAGTTCTGTCCTGTCCATTTATTTTAAGAGTTTAGAGTGTATTGTTTCTTTAATTGCACATTATTCTTTGCACTGTTTGTTATGTAATGTTTTGTTTTTTGGAAATGTAATCTTTATTACTTCATAACATATACAGAAGAACGGCTAGTGTTACCGAAAGTTAGTTACCCATATTGATGGTAACTAAACAGGACCCCAGAACTCAGGTTCAGCACAAAACACTTTGTAATGATTATAAAGTTACAGTGAACACTGCATCATTTAAGTTGATTAAAAGACAGTGGGTTATTCATAAATGTACACCAAGCACTGCACAATTCCCAACAACCTCTAAAACTTCAGGGCCAGGTACAGCACAGCACATTACTGAGGCTGACCATTAAAATGACCTTCCACAGCATCCCTCAGCTGCATAGCTCTGTGTTGAGCTCTAATTGCCCTTGTGTCTGGTTGTTCAAAGTCAGCCAACAGCTGCTCCATCTGCACCCTCCAACCCAGGTGGCAACATTTCCCCTTTGCCTCACAGATATTATGCAGGATACAACAGGCAGCTATAACCACTGAGATATTTTTCTCACTGAGATCTAATCCAGTGATTAGATGCTACTAGCATCCCTTTAATCTGCCGAAAGCACATTCAACTGTCATTCTGCACCTGCTGAGCTGGTAGTTTAGCCTTTCCTTGGAGCTGTCAAGGTGGCCAGTGAATGGCTTAATGGCCAGGGAAGTAAGGTGTAGGCTGGGTGCCTCTGGATCACTACTGGCATTTCACCAATGGTAATCTGCCAGTCAGGGCTGGCGCTTCCATTTAGGTGACCTAGGCAGTCGCCTAGGGCACCAGGATTTGGGGGGGGGGACATTTTGCCGCCGTTGGCGGCAATTCGGCGGCAGGGGGGGTCTTTCTGTGCTCCGGGTCTTCGGTGGCAATTCTGCAGCAGGCCCTTCACTCGCTCTGGGGCCCGCCACCAAAGTGCCCTGAAGACCGGGAGTGCAGAAGGACCCCCCGCCGCAGAATTGCTGCCGCCAACCGGGAGCGTGGAAGGACCCCCGCCTAGGGCGCCAAAAACCCTGGCGCCGCTCCTGCTGCCAGTCAAGAAAGAATGTCCCTGATTGCAGCTTTCTGAATAGTCCTCTGGTCTTAAAGAAATGAGAGTCATGCACCTGGCCAGCCCACACTGATGTCAGTGAAGCATCCACAACACTTGCATAACTATAGAAAAGTAGTCCTTTTGTTGATTTTCTCTGTGGCAAGGTGGTCTGGTGCCAAAATAGGGATATGCATGCCATCTATCGCTCCACTGCATTTCAGTAACCCCATAGCTGCAAATTCATCCATGAAGTGCTGCACATGGCCAAAAGTCATGGTCCTGCATAGCTGGAGACGATTAGTGGCCCTACACACTTGCATGACAATGGCCCTAATGTGGATTTTGACCAGTAGCAATTTGGCACTGCAAGCTTCCACAGTGCGATTGTCACTTGGTTCTCAACTGTCAATGTAGCTCTCATTCTGGTGTCCATGCATTGGAGGGCTGGTGTGAGCTTGGCACACAGATCCAGGAATGCGTCCTTTCACATCTGGAAGTTCTGCTGTCACTGCTCATTGTCCCAAACCAGCATTACGATGCAATCTCAACAGTCAGTGCTTGTTTCTCCAGCCTAGAAACAGCACTCCATCTGCAGCTGCTCTGTAAATACCACCAACAAGCTTGAATTGGTTTTCGTTATATCCCTTAGCAATCTGTCCTCAGAGAAATCATGGTGTCCTCTATTGCGGTGGTACTTCCTGCAGTTCTGCAAATACTAGAGGATTGTTCGTCCTATGTTTGCAACATTCAAGACAATAGTGCTTATCTGTGCAGTCTCCATGCTTCTGTCAGAGTTGGTGGGCAGAAATAAGTGGACGCAGGTTTGTGGGATTTTAAAAGAGGCACAAAATTATAGGATAAAGAATATGGCATTATGGGATGGAGAAAGTTGCATGATGGGAACTTGACTCCTCACTCCCAGAGTTCTCTATGAGACTCATTTCAACTCCACCATATATTGCAAAAATCCCCCCAAAGGCATTGCTCCAGAGGTGGTATGTGGCACACTGGGATACCTACCCACGTATAAGGATGAGGCCTTTTCTAATTTCTTGTAGCCATATTGTAAGGTCGGAGGCCTTTTTCCACAGCCATATTAGAGCAGAAGCCATGAGCTAAGAAGCAGAACGTCACATCCTCACATTCCATCTAAATTACATTAAAATAATGTAATATCGGGCTGTTAGGAAGGCGCTCCTGTCCGAATAGTACCCATCACCACCAGAAAGAGAAACAGATCTTAAGATGGTTAAAAAAAAAACTTTGTTTGATAACAGTCTGTCTGGCAAGAAATCACTTATCAACAGTTGTGGTTGTGAAATCTATACTTCTATTGTTTTGTCTTTATGGTCCCCATTTCTCTATTGTTTATCCGTATGGTCACGGTCTGGTTCTTTGATTGTTTCTTTCGGTTATATAACTGATTTTGCTAGGTGTAAATCAATTAAGGTGGCAGGGTATGACTGGTTAAAGAATTGTTTTACAATATGTCAGGATTGGTTAGAAAATTGATTAATAATATTTTAGTAAAATGATTGGTTAAGGTACAGCTAAGCAGGATTCAAGTTTCACTGTATAAACTGGGATCCAAAAGGAAATTCTTTGGAACCAACTCCAGGACACAGCCCCAGACCTCAACACTCTGCCAATCACACTTTGAAGAAGCTGGAGTTCCCCAGATGACCTGATACTGACTGGCCATCAAAAAAGGTTAATCTGCCTTATTGGCAGTGGGGAGCATTGTAAGTTTAGTGTGTGCATTCTATTTTGGTGATTGCTAATAAATAGAGGATAAGTAGGATATTACCGTGCAAGGCTCTTTCACTGATAAAACACCCCATAAACCCACAAAAGATTATTGCCCTGAGCCCTAGGAACTGGGTAAGGGTAGGTGCCTTTCCCCTGGAGCCCTAGGAACTGGGAAAGGGTGGGTGTGCCTACATTAACAGGGTTATACCTTGAGCCCACGGAAGGGTAAAGGTGGGTGCCCTAGAGTGTGTGTAACAGAGAATTGTGTGCAGATAACACATGGTGCATTGCTCTTTGCATCAGCACAAGCATGCCTGGGGAGTACGTGCAACACAGATGCAAGTAGCCAAGTATGCACAAGCATGAGCAATATACTGACTGTGATGGCTTTACGCTGACGTAACTTGTGTTTGTAGTACCAAAGTTTGTAGTGTTGACATGGTCATATAAAAGGTGTACAGGTTTAATTATAATGGTATAGTTAAGTTGTACAATCCTGCTAGTGTGGACACAGTTATGCTTATATCAGTATAGCTTATTCCCATAGGGTATCTCTACACTACGAAATTAGGTCGAATTTATAGAAGCCGGTTTTATAGAAATCAGTTGTATACAGCCGATTGTGTGTGTCCCCACATAAAATGCTCTAAGTGCTCTAGTCGGTGGACCACGTCCACAGTACCGAGGCTAGCGTCGACTTCCGGAGCATTGCACTATGGGTAGCTATCCCACAGTTCCCGCAGTCTCCGCCGCCCATTGTAATTCTGGGTTGAGATCCCAATGCCTGAATGATGCAAAACAGTGTCGCGGGGAGTTCTGGGTACATGTCGTCAGGCCCCTCCCCCTCCGTCAGAGCACCGGCAGACAATAGATTCGCGCCTTTTTACCTGGGTTACCTGTGCAGACAACATACCATGGCAAGCATGGAGCCTGCTCAGATCAGCTCACTGTCACCATATGTCATCTGGGTGCCGGCAGACTTGGTACTGCATTGCTACACAGCAGCATCAGCTAACTGTCTTTTGGCTGTAGACGGTGCAGCATGACTGGTAGCCGTGGGGCTGGCAGCCGTAGGGCTGCATTCCACCAGCCCCTTGCCTTTTGGTAGAAGATGGTATATTACGACTGGTATCCGTCGTCATCGTACTGCAGTGGCTATCAGTCAGGCTGCACCATCGGCTGCCAGCTTAAGATGTAAAAAATAGATTTGTTCTGTATTCATTAGCTTCCCCGTCCCTCCGTGAAATCAATGGCCTGCTAAACCCAGGGTTTTGAGTTCAATCTTTGGGGGGGGGCCATTCCGTGTGACAGTTGTTTGTGTTTCTCGCTGATGCACAGCCACCTTTCTTGATTTTAATTCCCTGTACCTGTATGCCATGTCGTCACTCGCCCCTACCTCCCTTCCTCCCTCCCTCCTTCCCCTGGTCCGTCAGATACTACTTTCGCACCTTTTTTCAGACCAGGCACCATAGCTAGCACTGGGATCATGGAGCCCGCTCAGATCACCGCAGCAATTATGAGCACTATGAACACCACGTGCATTGTCCTGGAGTATATGCAGAGCCAGGACATGCCAAAGCGAAACCCGGACCAGCCGAGGAGGCGATTGCAGCGCGGCGACGAGAGTGATGAGGAAATTGACATGGACATAGACCTCTCACAAGGCACAGACCCCAGCAATGTGGAAATCATGGTGTTACTGGGGCAGGTTTATGCCGTGGAATGCCGATTCTGGGCCCGGGAAACAAGCACAGACTGGTGGGACCGCATCGTGCTGCAGGTGTGGGACGATTCCCAGTGGCTGCGAAACTTTCGCATGCGTAAGGGCACTTTCATGGAACTTTGTGACTTGCTTTCCCCTGCCCTAAAGCACCAGAATACCAGGATGAGAGCAGCCCTCACAGTTGAGAAGCGAGTGGCGATAGCCCTGTGGAAGCTTGCAACGCCAGACAGCTACCGGTCAGTCGGGAATCAATTTGGAGTGGGCAAATCTACTGTGGGGACTGCTGTGATCCAAGTTGCGAGGGCAATGAAAGACCTGGTGATATCAAGTGTAGTGACTCTGGGAAACGTGCAGGCCATAGTGGATGGCTTTGCTGCAATGGGATTCCCAAACTGTGGTGGGGCCATAGACGGAACCCATATCCCTATCTTGGCACCGGAGCACCAAGCCACAGAGTACATAAACCGCAAGGGGTACTTTTCAATGCTGCTGCAAGCCCTGGTGGATCACAAGGGACGTTTCACCAACATCAACGTGGGATGGCCGGGAAATGATGCTCGCGTCTTCAGGAACTCTGCTCTGTTTTGAAAGCTGGAGGAAGGGACTTTCTTCCCAGACCAGAAAGTAACCGTTGGGGATGTTGAAATGTCTATAGTTATCCTTGGGGACCCAGCCTACCCCTTAATGCCATGGCTCATGAAGCTGTACACAGGCAGCCTGGACAGTAGTCAGGACGTGTTCAACTATAGGCTGAGCAAGTGCAGAATGGTGGTGGAATGTGCATTTGGACGTTTAAAAGCGCGCTGGCGCAGCTTACTGACTCGCTCAGACCTCAGTGAAAAGAATATCCCCATTGTTATTGCTGCTTGCTGTGCGCTCCACAATATCTGTGAGAGTAAGGGGGAGACATTTATGGTGGGGTGGGAGGTTGAGGCAAATCGCCTGGCCGCTGATTACACGCAGCCAGACACCAGGGCGGTTAGAGGAGCACAGCAGGGCGCGGTGCGCATCAGAGAAGCTTTCAAAATGAGTTTTGTGACTGGCCAGGCTACGGTGTGAAACTTCTGTTTGTTTCTCCTTGATGAACCCTCCACCCCCCCCACCCGGTTCACTCTACTTCCCTGTAAACCAACCATCCCACCCTCCCCTCCCCACTTCGAGCATCGCTTGCAGAGGCAATACTTCACAATTGGGTTGGTCATTTAAAATGGGTTTGCAATGTAAAAGGAGGGGCTGCGGTTTCCGGGTTAACATGCAGCACAAACCCAACTAATCCCCCTCCCCCCCACACACCCAATTTTCTGGGATGATCACTTCACCCCTCCCCCACCGCGTGGCTAACAACGGGGAACATTTCTGTTCAGCAGAGCAGGAACGGGCACCTCTGAATGTCCCCTTAATAAAATCGCCCCATTTCAACCATGTGACCGTGAATGATATCACTCTCCTGAGGATAACAAAGAGCGATAATGGATGTTGACTGCATGCCAGCAAACACCGGGACCATTCGCTACAATGCTTTGTTATGCAATGATTCCAGACTACGTGCTACTGGTCTGGCGTGGTAAAGTGTCCTACCATGGCAGACGGGATAAGGCAGCCCTCCCCAGAAACCTTTTGCAAAGGCTTTGGGAGTACATGAAGGAGAGCTTTCTGGAGATGTCCCTGGAGGATTTCCGCTCCATCCCCATACACGTTAACAGACTTTTCCAGTAGCTGTACTGGCCGCGATTGCCAGGGCAAATTAATCATTAATCATTAAACACGCTTGCTTTTAAACCACGTGTAATATTTACAAAGGTACACTCACCAGAGGTCCCCTGTGTGCCCTCAAGGTCTGGGAGCACGCCTTGGGTGAGTTCGGGGGTTACTGGTTCCAGGTCCAGGGTGATAAACATATCCTGGCTGTTGGGGAAACCGGTTTCTCCGCTTCCTTGCTGCTGTGAGCTATCTACATTATCTCCATCCTCATCTTCCTCGTACCCCGAACCCGCTTCCCTGTGTGTTTCTCCAGTAAGAGAGTCATAGCACACAGTTGGGGTAGTGGTGGCTGCACCCCCTAGAATGGCATGCAGCTCCACGTAGAAGCAGCAAGTTTGTGGCTCTGCCCCGGACCTTCCGTTTGCTTCTCTGGCTTTGTGGTAGGTTTGCCGTAGCTCCTTAATTTTCACGCGGCACTGCTGTGCGTCCCTGTTATGGCCTCTGTCCTTCATGGCCTTGGAGACCTTTTCTAATATTTTGCCATTTCGTTTACTGCTTCGGAGTTCAGCTAGCACTGATTCATCTCCCCATATGGTGAGCAGATCCCGTACCTCCCGTTCGGTCCATGATGGAGCTCTTTTGCAATCCTGGGACTCCATCACGGTTACCTGTGCTGATGAGCTCTGCGTGGTCACCTGTGCTCTCCACGCTGAGCAAACAGGAAATGAAATTCAAACGTTCGCGGGCCTTTTCCTGTCTACCTGGTCAGTGCATCTGAGTTGAGAGTGCTGTCCAGAGCGGTCACAATGAAGCACTGTGGGATAGCTCCCGGAGGCCAATAACGTTGAATTCCGTCCACACTACCCCAATTCCGACCCGCTAAGGCCGATTTTATCACTAATCCCCTTGTCGGAGGTGGAGTAAAGAAACCGGTTTAAAGGGCCCTTTAAGTCGAAAGAAAGGGCTTCGTCGTGTGAACATGTCCAGGCTTAATTTGATTTAACGCTGCTAAAGTCGACCTAAACTCGTAGTGTAGACTAGGCCATAGAGGAAGGGGAATAAGCTATGCCAGTATAAAGCATATTATACTGATATTAACTGCGTCCACAGTAGGGTATGTATGATATAACTATATTGGTAAAAAAAAACCCTCTAACTGAAATAGTGATAGTGGTACAAAACCTGTGTTTGGGTCTTAGTGTTTATAAACATTGAGATCCTCAGATGAAAATAGATATTAAGGTGTAAAATATCTTGGAGTTATCAGACACCTGCTGACTGTTACCACTATGAATCACACCAGTAAACAAGTCTTTGGTCTCTGCTGGAATCTGGATGAAATGGCTCAGAGAAGGTTATTTTTCCTGTGCACAGTTCTTTCATTATATTGTTGACATTACAGTGTGTTTAGATTTGTGGAGGTGTCATGTCTTCTCTCCTTCTCATCCCAAGTGGATAATGAGTTTGAATTCATATCATATGAATGATCAATTGTAGGATTTGAAATGATCTGTACAATTACTGTTAAAAATAAACTCTAATTTGCTTGCTGAAATACAGAAGTGAAACCTGGCTTATTTATAGAAGGAACTACATCATCCCACCATATCCTTGAAGGGCTGATATTTAGACTGTCTAGTGCAGCGTTACCAGCAGTTCAATGTGTATATTTCTTTTTTTTTTTTCTGCCTCTTCCCCTCCAGTTTGAATATTTCTCTTTGATTTGTAGCTTTCTACTGTGACTCTTCCTTGAAGATCACGTAGGATTGTTCTGACGTCAGCGAGCAAGATAAACTCTGGTACCTATGGTGGGCACTGAGGCAAAGGCCAGCAGAGTGGAAAGGCACATGTCACAGCTCCACAGCCAAGTCTTTGATTCAAACTGTGCTGCAAGTGCTGTGCAAGTAAATGAGGCGAAGCGTATTGCCTCTGCAGGCTGGAATTTAAAGAGCTAGGACTTGAATTTAAAGAGACTTGTAAAACATAAATGACTCCAGCTCTGTATCAACATACAGGTTCTGGCAACTGGGATTCATTTCAGCAAATCAACACAATTTGTCATGAGCTGAATTTGGGAGCAGCGTGTGTTATAAATTCATGCCCGCTCTCAGGAGTACCTCACTGAGCAGGGAAGTTGTTTCAGAACAACTCAGTATTTTTTGATGTGATGATATTTTTAGTGCTATTACAGAGCCAGTTAGGCCCACAATGAATCTGGCTAAAATGAGACTTTTGTCCAGTGAAGGAGAGGCCAGTATTCCTACCACAATAGGGCGCCCAATTAGGAGTCTCAATCCTGTGTTTTAGGCGTAATAACTTAGACTTAAGTGTGGATTTGAACTTCCAGGTGTAGAACTGGGCGTACCAACAGAAGCCGGACAGCACTGGAGAGGAGCTCAAGCTAACTCCCTAATACAAGGGTGGAAAGTACTGCTCCTTAGCATGCTCAAAGTGCTACACAGGCCCAAAGCCTCAAGCCACAACCTCTTGGGCAATGTTTCTCTTCTCTAATTTGTTGCGGACTCTATGAACTATAACAGAGCCCCGACAGTTTGCCTTTGGAATGCACCAGATTGTATCCTAATAGCTGATCTTTTCAAATGGTTTCCAGAATACAATAATCCCAGTTCTCCCCCCAGCCCCGAGGCAAATTACTCAATCCAAAGCACTATTAAAAGGCAATCAAGCCAAGCAGCCTTGTGAGAAAGTAATGTGTTGTGTTGGAGGTTCCGCTTGCTTGCCAGCATTTATGACATTTGGAATTAGAGCAGTGAGTCAGGCCAGACAAATGGTAGTGCCACCTACTTGTTTTCCATAGCTAGGTTTTGCAGTTAGAGAAAACAGCCCTTGTCCAGTTTGCCAGGAAGATAAAGAAAGGAGAAAAGAAAAAATAACCTCCTTTGGCAGCTTTCTTGAACTTGACAGTTTCCTGGATGACTTTTCCTTGATTTTTATTTTGAGAGGTGAAAACTGCAGAAGGGTGCTCCTGCTGGAAATGTAGAACGTCGGTGCTACAACATAGCATTGCCGGCAGCCAGGGAATAATACAGGTTTATGGTAATAAATAAACTATTAATGGGAGATGTAGTGCACCCTGACACATTATGCCGCACACCATTTCTTTTTTTGTCAGGGTGTGAGGCATGGGGAAAATGAGAATTCATTTCTCACTCGTCATTCAGTACAGTGCACTGTGACCTGTATTTTATTGTGTCCACAGATTGGGTCTGGTCCACAGTCACTGGGAGCTGAATCATGCCCATAGTACCCAGACACTGGAATTTCAGTCTAAATTCCTCTGATTTACATTAGCAATGTTTAATGGTTACTGCACAGAACTGGAAGTCATTCCAAACTCTGCCACTGACTCATTATGCAGCATTGGGCAAGTCGTGGAAGTTTACAGAAGAGTCCACTAATTTGATAGCTTATTTTTGAGTGCCCTACTTGAGACATATTGAGCCTGATTTTTCCAGAGTGCTGAGTATTCAAAGTACCCATTTAATTCAGAGAAGAGTTGCCCTGTTCCTCTGATAATTTATCCTTGGGTCTCTAAAATTGGACAAATTCCTCTGATAATTTATCCTTGGGTCTCTAAAATTAAAAAAAAACAAAACTGAGGCGCCCATAATTGGACAGTTGAGGAACTATAGGGCTTAATCTGTGCCTCAGTTTACTTATCTGTGAAATGGGGATAATACTTCCTTACTTCACAATGGTAATTTAGGTTTGCAAAGTGCATTGAAAGTCTCAGATTTCCGGAAGGCTTTGCATAAGTGTCAATAGGAGTTGGTGCATACCCTACAGTATGATGGGTAGGATGTGCCCTTTACAGGCAAAATTATTTATTTTACAAGATAGAGAGAAGATTCTGTGATAAACACCCACCCAAATACAAGAAATCTGCCCAGAGGCTATACAGAGATTACCAAACAAGCCACATTCTTAGAATTTATATATATACACACACACACACACAGTCAAACTCACAAAAGGTACGACAGGCACACTTGATATGCAACACTTGGTCTTATTGTATGTGTCATTATGGCTGTAAATTTGGGTTAAGAACTCTTCCCTGCCAGCTTTAGATGCTACTGTTTGAATTATAGAGCATCTCATGGACAATTCTAGTTCCAGTGATGGCTGTTGGGTCAGTCAGTCAAAGTGGAGTTGCTCTATGCCTGACACCAGAGCCGGCTCAGGCTTTTTTGAAGCGGCAAAGGGGGGAAAAAAGAATTGCCGCCAAAGACCCGGACGTGCCGCCCCTTCCCATTCGTTTGTTGGTGCCGGGAGCCGGCCCTGCCTAACACTATCAATGAGACTTATCTCTAGTACAAACTACAGCCTCCTTGTAGCAAAGATATGTACAATAATAATAAAAGACTGAATTGGGAAACAAAAATAGTTTTATTGTATTAAAATTAAGAGAAACTGTACAATGCAATAGTTAACAGTGTACAGCATTGAGTAATAGTTGGTTACCGGGCTGGTGACGCTGTGTCCCTTCTCTGGGGCTAAGCGCGCTCCACAGATGACAAGCTCTCACCTCTTTCGGGGGAGAAATACTCCATTTGCTCATTCTTAGACCAGGACCTGGATTACAGATCCCTGTGCAGTAACCATGATTGCTTCAGCACCTGCAGTTCTGGCCTTTGGTCACTCTGTATATACACTGGTCACAGCTCCCATACAGACTTTTCAAAATAAAGTATCATTTATTCTTAACAAGGAAACCCCTCATAGCATTGGAGAATGAGGATTTTAAAACAATAAAACAGGCCTATCTACCTAGAGCTTCTAATCTCCCTCCAAGCTAGCCACATGAGTCCAATTTATTCAGACTCCCTCTGTGCTGACCTGATCCCCCAGACAGCTCCTGATAACTGCCCCCCTCACTTGAGAGTGACTTTAACTCTTCAGTGCCATTTTGATCTTAGGGTCCCAGCCTTGGTAAAACAATTGTGCAACCTGGCTAGAGCTAAGGACAGTAGGCTTTTTACAGCCATCCTTTCTTAACCACTCTGACGTGGTTTACCCAGAGGAGTCCTGTCTCTAGTCATTTCCTGTTTGTCTTTCCTAACAGGCTAGATTAACAGCATATAGTCAGACAGGAGACACCCCTTACAACTGGATAATCACACAGCATATATAGTATTGCTTAATTCATACATAGCAGCCCCACATCTTTCACAGTGATAAAATTAAAACGTCCACATCAGACCAGACCAGTGACCTATCTAACCTAGTATCCAGCCTCTAACAATGGCCAGTGCTGGATGTTTTTCAGAGGAAGGCGCAATTCCAACAATGCAATACTCTCTACTAGGGAGGCCTATTTTTTACTGACACCAAGCTCAAGCAATAAAACATGAGACACACTGTGGGCTAGATCCTGAGCCACTGTAAAATGCTCCATTGATTTTAATGAATTGATTCACGCCACCTGAGGATCTGACCCTTAGTAGGCAAAATCCTACTGTTAGAAATATGCAGCACTCCATCCTAAACAACCTTAAATGTTTTATAATATTGTTACTGAGGTCATCGGTTATAAGACACTGTAGAACACAACTGTCAATATAATAGCGGGCTAGTTTACCTAGTTAGTGGTTTCTTCCTGCCACAGTAATAGCATTAGTTATAATCTGTTGCTTTTTTCCTCACTATGCTTTCAGGCTATGAAAGCATCTTCAGTATTTATGTTTTAGCCAATAATGCCACCAGCCTTGTTGTATGTTTAATTCTTTCAAGAATGACTGTGTCAACTATTTTTTCTATGATGCCTATATCTGGATACTGCTCAACTCACAAATCAAATGACAGCTACTTACTTGTCTGTTTTTAGTACATTTATATAGGAATACCACTGTGTCTGTAGGAATTCCCTAAGATGTGCCAAGAGTACTGCTTATTATCTTACATTAACATTTTCCTCTCCCAGCTGCATGGAGTTTCTTAATTAGCACAGAACTCATGTATGCTGTACCTGTTTCACAAGTTGCATTCCCTCTGATATCAGATGTTTTGTTTGTGGAACAAATGCAGACTCAGGTATAAAAATGCACAGAGCAGTAAACAGAAGAGGATTTTCCTCTTATTCTAAATGTCAATAAAATGTTAAATTTGGGGGTAGCCATGTTGTACTGTGATCCTTTGAGATTCCCCACACCAAGCAAAGTTGGGGCAGGGTAGCACTTTGGAGATCTTGAATGTGCTAGAGAAATTTGGATGTGTCTTGGCAGTGGCACTCCCCCCTCTATATCAACATTGAGCCAATTGTCAGGATCCCATCAAGGGCAGTCATGGCCAAGGGTCAGAGCAGGGGCAAACCTGAGGCTAGGAGTAGCCGAGGTGTTCATAGCCAGGTCCAGGCCATGGTCAATATCAAGGGTCCAAATCAGAGTCAGGTTTCAGGGTCTGAATCAGGAGAAGTCCAAATCAAGATGAGGTCAAGCCAGGAATTCAAAAGCAAGGAGCAGGACTGGTTGTAGCAGCTACAGAAAATCCACACTTCCCCAAACACTTCTTGGCATGTTCCAGGGTTTTATATAGGGCAGGGTGCCAATCAGGAACCATCGTACTGCTGTCTGTCAAACCCTTGAGGTGGAACTTCCCCTGGGCTGTGTCCACAGCAGGTTATGGGAGGTGGAGTGCAAGCTAGTTGTAGTTGCTGCTGTGTGGCAACCTGAAGACATCAGCTACCTGGGAACTTTAAGGTCTGGCTCTAAACCTGTGGGTTCTTACCCCGATGCCTTGTTATGATGCCAGGGGACATTTTGTTGCTGACTACTAGTATTCCATAAACATCTCATGACACTTATTGTATGAATCCTGGTGTTAACCCTAGTGCCCTGAGCAAATTTCGGCTTAAGGCTTTTCTCCCTGCAGTTGCAATTGTATATGGTATTTCCTTTCATATCTTGAAGTAAACTGGTGTAGTCGATGTTAAACATCTGATGCACTTACCCAAAATGTAGCTCCACTAATCTCTGTGGTCTTCTCCTACTTCAGAGAGGGACACTTAGAGGCCTGATTTTCATCTGAGACTCAATCTGGCTTCTGGCTTCTATTTTGTTTTCCACCTGCAAATAGTTGTGCTCCTATTTTTGTGCTGACATTGAGTTGCCTGTGAAAACAGGTGGTTAGATGGCTAACAACCATTACTGTCAGTACACCGAGAGTATGCATATGCAGGTGCAATTATTTGTCGGTACAAAATTGCTCCCACAAAAACAGAGGCCATTACTGAAAATCAGACCCTAAGTGTGCACAGTCAGTTAAAGACATCAGTGCAGAATGCTGAGGGAAAACATCTGACAGGGAAGATATAAATGTGCTGGACTCTGGTGACTGAAGGTGGAGGAGAAAATAGTGTTAATCACAAATACTAAAGGAATCATAACACAGATATCACTTCATTATAAGTGGGGTTGGTAGCACCACCTACCATTAAGGTTCCTCAACATTTCCCATTGTAAGACCCTGTTTTCAGTTGCTTATAACTTTGGTAAACTTCAATCTTCTGGGCTGAAGTTTTCCAAGCTGGGTGTCTGTCCGAAGCTAAATTTTTAGGAAAATTTCAGCCAAAATAGTCCACCCATTTCTGAAAATGATGCAAAGGAAAAATGTTTTAAAATGTTTTTCAATGTTAAAAAAATTGGCAACTTTTTCTTTGGCATTTCCTAACTGTTGAGTACTTGACTTTGCCAACTTCAGAAAGTTATTTTAAACTTAGTGTTTTTGTGTGTGCATAATGTAGTATATATTTAAACAGAACACTGAGTATGTCAAATCTCAGCAGGTTTCACATCTCAAAGAAATCTAGTTTTTAGTCCTAATGAATAACATTATGTTGTTTGAGCAGAAACTGAGTGATTCGTAGATTCATAGATTCTAGGACTGGAAGGGACCTCGAGAGGTCATCGAGTCCAGTCCCCTGCCCTCATGGCAGGAACAAATACTGTCCAGACCATCCCTGATAGGCATGTATCTAACATACTCTTAAATATCTCCAGAGATGGAGATTCCACAACCTCCCTAGGCAATTTATTCCAGTGTTTAACCACCCTGACAGTTAGGAACTTTTTCCTAATGTCCAACCTAAACCTCCCTTGCTGCAGTTTAAGGCCATTGCTTCTTGTTCTATCCTTAGAGGCTAAGGTGAACAAGTTTTCTCCCTCCTCCTTATGACACCCTTTTAGATACCTGAAAACTGCTATCATGTCCCCTCTCAGTCTTCTGTTTTCCAAACCAAACAAACCCAATTCTTTCAGCCTTCCTTCATAGGTCATGTTCTCAAGACCTTTAATCATTCTTGTTGCTCTTTTCTGGACCCTCTCCAATTTCTCCACCTCTTTCTTGAAATGCAATGCCCAGACCTGGACACAATACTCCAGTTGAGGCCTAACCAGCGCAGAGTAGAGCGAAAGAATGACTTGCTCACAACACACCTGTTAATCCATCGCAGAATCATGTTTGCTTTTTTTGCAACAGCATCACACTGTTGACTCATATTTAGCTTCTGATCCACTATAACCCCTAGATCCCTTTCTGCCATACTCCTTCCTAGACAGTCTCTTCCCATTCTGTATGTGTGAAACTGATTTTTCCTTCCTAAGTGGAGCACTTTGCATTTGTCTTTGCTAAACTTCATCCTGTTTACCTCAGACCATTTCTCCAATTTGTCCAGATCATTTTGAATTATGACCCTGCCCTCCAAAGCAGTTGCAATCCCTCCCAGTTTGGTGTCATCTGCAAACTTAATAAGCGTACTTTCTATGCCAATATCTAAGTTGTTAATGAAGATATTGAACAGAGCTGGTCCCAAAACAGACCCCTGCAGAACCCCACTTGTTATACCTTTCCAGCAGGATTGAGAACCATTAACAACAACTCTCTGAGTACGGTTATCCAGCCAGTTATGCACCCACCTTATAGTAGCCCCATCTAAATTGTATTTGCCTAGTTTATCGATAAGAATATCATGCGAGACCGTATCAAATGCCTTACTAAAGTCTAGGTATACCACATCCACAGCTTCTCCCTTATCCACATGGCTCGTTATCCTATCAGAGAAAGCTATCAGATTGGTCTGACATGATTGGTTCGTTACAAATCCATGCTGGCTATTCCCTATCACCTTACCATCTTCCAAGTGTTTGCAGATGATTTCCTTAATTACTTGCTCCATTATCTTCAGTGGCACAGAAGTTAGACTAACTCCTCTGTAGTTTCCAGGGTTGTTTTTATTTCCCTTTTTATAGATGGGCACTGTATTTGCCCTTTTCCAGTCTTCTGGAATCTCTCCCATCTCCCATGATTTTCCAAAGATAATAGCTAGGGGCTCAGATACCTCTTCTATTAGCTCCTTGAGTATTCTAGGATGCATTTCATCAGGCTCTGGTGACTTGCAGGGATCTAACTTTTCTAAGTGATTTTTAACTTGTTCTTTTTTTATATTATCTGCTAAACCTACCCCCTTCTCATTAGCATTCACTATGTTGGGCATTCCTTCAGACTTCTCAGTGAAGACCGAAACAAAGGCTAGGTCTACACTACAGGAGGGGGTCGACCTAAGATACGCCACTTCAGCTACGTGAATAGCGTAGCTGAAGTGGCATATTTTAGGTCGATTTACCTGGCTGTGAGGACGGCGGCGAGTCGACCGCTGCTGCGCCGCTGTTGACTCTGCTTCCGCCTCTTGCCGCGGTGGATTTCCGGAGTCTACGGAAGAGCCATCCGGGCTCGATTTTATTGCGTCTTCACTAGATTCGATAAGTTGATCCCCAATAGATTGATTGCTACCCGCCGATTCGGCGGGTAGTGAAGACGTGCCCAAAGAAGTCATTAAGCATCTCTGCCATTTCCAAGTTTCCTGTTAATGTTTCTCCCTCTTCACTGAGCAGTGGGCCTACCCGGTCTTTGGTCTTCCTCTTGCTTCTAATGTATTGATAAAAAGTCTTCTTGTTTCCCTTTATTCCTGTAGCTAGTTTGAGCTCATTTTGTGCCTTTGCCTTTCTAATTTTTCCCCTGCATTCCTGTGTTGTAATCTGTCCTAGTTTCCATTTTTTATATGACTCCTTTTTATTTTTTAGATCATGCAAGATGTCGTGGTTAAGCCAAGGTGGTATTTTGCCACATTTTCTCTTTCCTAACCAGCAGAATAGCTTGCTTTTGGGCCCTTAATAGTGTCCCTTTGAAAAACTGCCAACTCTCCTCAGTTGTTTTTCCCCTCAGTCTTGATTCCCATGGGACCTTACCTATCAGCTCTCTGAGCTTACCAAAATCCGCCTTCCTGAAATCCATTGTCTCTATTTTGCTGTTCTCCCTTCTACCCTTCCTTAGAATTGCAAACTCTGTGATTTCATGATCACTTTCACCCAAGCTGCCTTCTACTTTCAAATTCTCAACGAGTTCCTCCCTATTTGTTAAAATCAAGTCTAGAACAACTTCCTCCCAGTAGCTTTTTCAATCTTCTGAAATAAAAAGTTGTCTGCAATGCAGTCCAAGAATTTATTAGATAGCCTGTGCCCCGCTGTGTTATTTTCCCAACATAGTTGAAGTCCCCCATCACCACCAAATCTTGGGCTTTGGATGATTTTGTTAGTTGTTTAAAAAAAGCCTCATCCACCTCTTCCACCTGGTTAGGTGGCCTGTAGTAGACTCCTAGCATGACACCACCCTTGTTTTTTACCCCTTTTAGACTACCCAGAGACTCTCAACACTTCCGTCTCCTATGTCCATCTCCACCTCAGTCCAAGTGTGTACATTTTTAATATATAAAGCAACACCTCCTCCCTTTTTCCCCTGTCTATCCTTCCTGAGCAAGCTGTACCCATCCACACCAACATTCCAATCATGTGTATTATCCCACCAAGTTTCAGTGATGCCAATAATGTCATAGTTGTATTTACCTCCAGTTCTTCCTGCTTATTAACCACACTTCTCGCATTTGTATATAGGCATCTAAGATACTGGTTTGATCTTGCCTCCCAGTTTTGCCCTGACCCTCTTTTCTCTCTGTCATTATAGCCTACGCTCCCTCTTGCTTCCAGCCCATCTCCCAGGTCTCCATGTTCCCCACTTACCTGTGGGCTTTGCTCACCTGTCCCCGTCGAACCTAGTTTAAAGCCCTCCTCACTAGATTAGCCAGTCTGGGTCCAAATAGGGTCTTTCTCCTCCTCGAAAGGTGACTGCCATCTCTGCCTAGCAGTCCTTCCTCAAATAGCATCCCGTGGTCGAGGAAGCCAAAGCCCTCCTGGTGACACCATCTTCGCAGCCAGGCATTCACCTCCACGATGCATCTGTCTCTGCCTGGGCCTCTACCTTTGACAGGAAGAATCAAAGAGAATACCACCTGCGCTCCAAACTCCTTCATCCGTACTCCCAGAGCCCTGTAGTCACTCTTGATCCGCTCAGTGTCACACCTCGCAGTATCATTTGTGCCCACATGGATGAGTAGCATGGGATAGTAGTCAGAGGGCTGGATAATCCTCAACAATGCCTCCGTAACATTTCGGATACGGGCCCCCAGCAGGCAGCATACCTTCCAAGATGAAATGTCAGGGCAACAGATGGGCGCCTCCGTCCCCCTAAGCAGAGAGTCTCCGACCACCACTACCCTACGTTTCCTATTCGCAGTGGTGGCAGCAGACCTCCCAGCCTTAGGGGTACGAGGCTTCTCCTCCTTTACTGTAGGGGGTGATTCCTTCTCTCCTGTATCAAGAAGAGCATAACAGTTACCTATTACCACGGCAGGAGGGTTCAGAGCAGGGGTGGAGCACTACCCGCTGCCAGAAGTAACCAGCTGCCAGTGTCCACCCAGAGCCATCTCCTCCTCCACCAGTAGTGTGTCAGCAGTCCTGTGTACTGGGACAGTTACCTCAGCTGTCTCCACATGGACACTGTCCAGGAATTGCTTGTGGATTCGGATGCTCCTCAACCTAGCCACCTCCTCCTGTAGCTCTCCCACCTGCTGCCTGAGAGATTCCACCAGCGGGCACCTTTCACATTGGATGGTCCCCCCAGCCTGGATATCAGTAAATGGAAATTGCAAGTTACAGTCCCTGCAAAACCACACCAGGATCTGGTAGAAGCATCCATGCTCAGGCGCTCTATCTGGCTACAGGCGCAGGTGGAGGAGACAGAAGCAGTGCTGGCACAGGTGTTGCGGGTCTTCCTAACCATCGTAAGCCTCCCTCTGTCAAACTCCCTCTCAAACTCCCGTCTGCAGCCCCCTGTCCGCTCTGCTCCCCTGGTCGCTCTGCCTCTGGCTTTTAAAGCCTGCTTGCCTAGGTCAGTCCCACCCACTCGTAAGTCACACTGGGAAGGTCAATCAAAGGCAATCAAGGGAACAAGGCCAGGCACTCAGTCCCAACTGCCACAGCAGCTGTAACTGAAACTGAAGTCACCTGAAATCAGAATCACAATTAAAATTCAAACAGTCGAGCAAACTCACTCACACCAACAGCTAGTACTCTCACCTCTCACCTGGTAGCCTGTTCGGCAGTGGGATCTTTTGCTCTCCCTCTCAAACTCCCCTGTCTGCAGCCCCCTGTCTGCTCTGATGTTGCAAATAGACATGAGCTGACAGGATGCAGCATCTTAGAACAAAATATGTTTCTTTCCTTTTGTAACAGAGAAAAAAATAATGTAATCAGTGAGTGTATCTTTTGTGGATTCCAGTCAGAATCTCTGTTTACTACCCAGCTCTCCTCAGATTTTAATAGGCCTCTATCTCAGGACAGGTATGAGTGGAACTGCGGTCTCTCATTTCTTCCCTCTTATTCTTCTGCTGCTGCTACCCTATGAATAGCTTAGTGTTAAGAGATGGGATAGTGACATCAGAGGCAATTCACCACCTCAGGAATAAAAGAGAAAAGCTGGGAGAAACTTAATGGGAACACAAAACACCCGCTGGCCAGGGGATGGGTGGGCTCTGCTGCAAAATGACCACCTGAGGTCTGCAGCTACTTGTCTCTCCTGGATTTAATGGATCAGTTTAGTAGAAGAGCACATTGGAAAAGGCTCCTATACGAAGGTTAATCCCCAGTAAAGTGTCCATTAGTGACCAAGCAGTTCCAGAGAAAGTATTACCTAGAGAATGACATTCACTGGCAAATTAGACATTGTGGTGGAGGGAGGGGAGTATTTCTTTTTCTTTTAAATTTGTTGCTTTTCAACTTCATTCTTCTTACATGATGAGACTGAGTCAATGGGAGCATCCAATTTACCATCTCTGTGCTATTCATTATCCTGTATACCTCAGCCAGATCCCTGTGGTGAATGGTGATGCAGAACGATGAAGCACTATTATTACTCTAAGCATTGTGCACGTCAGTGTGAGAGTCTGTCTAGATTATGCTAGACCAGAGCAAAGCACAGCTGTAACACAACAATCATACCGACCTGAAACCAGACTGAAAATTCTCTACACGGGGCTGCATGTTGCCATTAAGATTTCAGTACCATGGACAGGTAATTGAGCATGTTACCAGACAGAATAAAGTCCGAGGGGTGCTATGGCCCTGATCCAGCAAAGCACTTAATCATAGATGTCAATGGGACTACTCACATGGTTAAAATTAAGCCTGAGTGCTTTGTTGGATAGGAGCCTATAGTATTAGCAGTAGTAATCTGAATGATAATGTATTGGTACTAATAGAGTTTAATTGCCTGGTTTTTAACTGTCCCTGTATTATATGAGTCTTGGAAATGAGACTTGGGGAGGAAAAAAGATAAAAAATATAGAAAGACTCTGCTAGTTATATGAGGCAAACTAGCTATTATTTAAATATCGAGTATTTGTTGCTTCTATACCTTGATTTGAGTTTCTGTTTTATTGATGGCTCCATGTATTGGGGTTAAGAGCTTGTTTTATGCCGTTTTAAAAAGTTAATTCCTTAAATGCATTTCAGTACAATGGGCTAAAGTTTGCTTGCCTTAGTCACACATTTAGTCCCATTTAATACAATGGGACTACCTGCATGAGTATGGAGGTCAAGATTTGGCCTGATGAGGTTAACTAAAGGAGAGGGAGGTCTGGTCTACTGGCCAGAGCACAGAACTGGGAGCCAGGAACTTCTGAGTACTAATTCTGGATCTGCCAAATAATCTCCAATATTCTACAGTTGTCTAGAAAATAGTTTGTAACTTACTGGAAAAGTCGGTGTTTTACTGTCCTTCTAAAAAGCAACAGAGGGTCCTGTGGCACCTTTAAGACTAACAGAAGTATTGGGAGCATAAGCTTTCGTGGGTAAGAACCTAACTTCTTCAGATGCAAGGTCCTTCTAGTAGCTGGTCCACACTAACAATAACAATTACTCTTGTAGCTCAAGTGGTAGAGGTCTATGCTGGGAGTGTTAAGGTCTGCAGATGAGCCATGCGAGAGGACCATATCGTTGGCTGTGATAGAACTTGTTTTTCCAGTTTTCTTTTTTCAAAAAAACCATATGGTTATTTCATTCACACAACGAGAAAGCATCCTTAAAAACAGATTTATAGTTCAACACATTATAACCTGTCACTTTTGGGGCAATAAGCAACCAATTACAGGTATTTTAGATCTTGGTCATTTGTCACACATTTTGATTGCTGGTGTCAAATGCAGGTTTGAAGACTGAGAGAGGCACTGGGTCCAACAAGCAGTTAAGCAATAGCAAAGATGGTATAGTAAGTCTGGCTTCCTTCATTTTCTGGCAGTATGCAAAGCTGCTACTTCCTGAGATTGAGTGTAAAGGTTGCCATGCAGTCCAGCAAACAAATTATTATAGCAGCTGATTCTCTCGGGGTGAGAAATGCATGAGTCAGATCGAGTGCAATCTGCTAAGATTATGAGATGTTTTACCTCTCAGTGTTATGCAAGCAGTGAAAGGGAACATTAAATATTTCAAACCATGGGCTTGTAGAGACAGGCAGGATCAAAAAGGCCATTGAGATTTCAGATGAGGGCTTCATCTAATGGCCAAAGGGATCTCCCTAGCAGGAACCTTCTGGGAAATCTGTTTTGAGAGCCCAGTGACAGATTGCGTGCGTTCAGCTTTTTAATGGAAATAGCAATGTAGTGCTTGAGAATGGTGCTGAATTTCTACAGGTCAGTCACAGGACAGGCAGCCACAATGTAAACTGTGCCACAGGGGTCTGCTGTTGTGCCTCAGTCCTGTCTTGCCTCTAACTGTACGTCTGCACTAAGAGCTAGGGGTGTGATTCCCAGCTCCCAGACATATACTCGGACTAGCTGTCATCAAGCTAGCGCAAGTATAAATAGCAGTGTGGCCTCAGTAGCACAGGTGGCGGCAAGCAGCAGCACTGGCTAATCGCCCCAAGTACAAACCTGCCTGAAACTGGTGGGTATATTGACACTTTCTCAAGGTGCCCAGGACTGTGAGTCACCTTGTTACCCTCCTGCCTTCTTCAAGAGAGAGACTTGCTGGTGCTAAACTGAATATCGGCTCCCTGACACCTCCAGTCTGCTACCCACCCAAACAATCTCCTCTGGGCTATACTAGCTCTTATTTTACCTTGTAGGTTTAATAATAGGTGTCCCCCTGCCCCCAACCCCCTTTGAAGCATTCTGCTTTAGTGTCCAGCCCCTTCTCCTCTGAACACTCACAGAAGCACCAGGTCTTCTGTCCCCCTCCCCCCACAGGGACGGCATACACACCAGCTTGAGTGGTTCAACCCAGGATCAGCTCTTTGTCTAATACCACAGCACTGAGTTACATTTATAGTAAAAACAATCATACGTTTATTATCAAAGGTTATGATTTAAGAGCTAGCGAGTAAGGATAATGGAAACAGAAAGGTTATATATAAAAAAATTCATAACATGCTTTCTAGAGACTAAACTTAACAGGCTAACCTCCTATCTGAAGAAGTTTATTTCACCCCAATGTGCTTTCCAGTGCTTCCAACCAAGGCAGGTTGGGATCCCTTTTTCATGAGTTTAATCGCATTGCTCAATTTCACCCTCAGGTGCAGGATAAAGGGGTGTCCTTTTGCCTTCCCCTTTTATTTCCCAAAGTTCATTGTTTTCCCCCAGAGAAAGGGCAACCTTCTGTGGTTCGTTCTCAGGTGTGCTCCTTTCCTGTTGATTCTGGGGCTATGTAAATGGGGCTTCCACTGTGTTGGCTTACAATGCTTCATTTACATTTCAACAGAGCTAGACCTCTTACCGCCAGTCTGGAAGAAACCTGTTTTTTTTCCTTTGGTGCCAAACTTTAAAAACATATTTTCAGTACCTATACACAACTCCTTAAATGTCATCCATCCCTATAGTTCTGAGGATCAAGATGACACAAGCTTTCATTAGTAGGGTGACCAGACAGCAAATGTGAAAAATCAAAACAGGGGGTGGGGGGTAATAGGAGCCTATATAAGAAAAAGACCCAAAAATCGGGACTGTCCCTATAAAATCGGGACATCTGGTCACCCTATTCATTAGAGACCTCACAGGAGATCATTTATGAATGAATACCATGCAAGTGGTGTGCTAGATGTAGTGAGTTTGTCAGGCCTGTTCGGAGTTACTGTTGCATGACAGTGAACCCTTTGACAGTTGGCACTGAGGGGTTCTGCACATCACAGTATGTAGCTGGCCTGGCTAAGCTGAGCCTCCACTGACACCACTCTCTGCTACTTATACTCATGCTAGCTTGGTGTTTATGCGAGTTGGGAGTCATGCCCCTGGCTCATAGTGCAGAGAGAGCCTAAGGGTATGGTTACAGTAGTGACTGTCATTGTGTAGTTTAGTGCATTGTCCATCCCCTATTGTCCACAATAAAACCCCTGAAGTATGTTTCTCAAGTTGAGTAGAGGATGAGCAGCCCTAAATGCCTGAGAGATGGGGGGTAAATAAACACCTAAGTCTACAGCATGCCTCCGTAACCATGTCAGTTTGCCGTGTGGACAGTATTAAGGAGCTTGGATCCGGACTCGATTCTCAGTAGTTCTCCACTTGCATTCCAGCAATGTGCTGAACTCTTTTCTTCCTGACCCCTAACCTGATCTATAAAGGTCCCTGTCCTCTGTACGCACCCGGAGTAGCATGCTGCACTGACCACCTCCGAACAGCTTCCTGACACACTTTTTTCCCCACAGCAATACCAGCTTGCCATGGAAGAATTTCTGAGAGCAGCCGCTTGGCCCACTGACCATACCTGGGTGCTTATCAACATCTGGGCAAAGAACACTGTGCTGTGTCATTTCACATTCTTTATGAAAATATGCTTATGATATGAATATGACATAACTGAGATATACTTTATGCAAGATGGCTCATGTGAGATATCATTGGAAAGGTTATGATTTATTGAATGTGATTATCCAGTCTGTATGCCTGTATCATTTCTGTTTCTGAAGTTAGGAATATTGACTGTGTAGCTGTATTTCAACTATGCTTCTTTGGGTGACACCCTAGCATGTCAGGTACAACAATGGAAAAGCCAGACAGGGTGGATGGCCCATCAGCAAGGACAATAGACTGAAAAGCTTGGTCTTCCTGTGAACCTAGGGTGACCAGATCACACAGGTGAAATATCGGGATGCGTGGAGCAGGGTGGGGAGCAAAAAAAAAAAAAAAAAGCTGGCGGCGGAGGGAAAAAAAAAAACACACGGCCGCCGGAGATCCAGGCCTGCCTCCCCCGCACCAGCTTGCCTCCGCTCCGTCTCCACCTCCCCCCTCCCTCCAGCGCTTGTGCCACCATACAGCTGATCAGAGCAAGCCTGGGAGGGAGGGGGGAGGAGGAGGACTGTGGCATGCTTGGGGAAGAGGCGGGGCCAGGGCAGGGATTTGGGGAGGGATCCAATGGGGGCAGTGAGGGGGCGGGGCTTGAGGCGGGGATTTGGGGAGGGATCCAATGGGGGAAGGAGGAGGAGGAGTTGGGGCGGGGCAGGGTGCGAGCCCCCTCCGGGCTCCGCTCCGCCTATGAGCGGAGGCAAAATATCAGGACAATTCGCGTCCCTACCGAAGGTAGGTCAGGACGCGGGACAAATATCAGGACAGTCCCGATAAAATCGGGACGTCTGGTCACCCTATGTGAACCCTCTATACTGACACTGACTCATGGATGCTGTGATACTACAGAGTCAGGTGGTCTTTTCACCTGATACTAAAACATTATCTGGGACTTCTTGTAACTTCCCACTGAAAGGGAAGAGGGGTCAAGTTTGGGAACCAAAGGATTCCTGCCTTATGTAAATCTTATTTAAGGGTGGGGAGGAAGGCAAACAGCACTCCTGCTCTCCATGGCCTGTCTGCCCAAGAAGAAAGACTGCAAAAGGGAAGGCAAGGGGGGAGTCCAGACTGAGACATGGGTCCAGTCTGAAAAGGAATATAACTAGAACTCTGAACCACAGAAACTTTGCAAACTGCCTGCAACAATATCTAGGGGGAGATATTTATAACCAATTTCTTTAGTGAAACTAGCTTAGTTTGCATGTTTGATTTCATTTGCTTAGTAATCTGCTTTGTTCTGTTTTTTACCCCTTTTACCACTTAAAATCTGCCTTTTATAGTTAATCAAATTTATTTTGTTTATTATTAAACCCAGTTTCTGTAATTTCTAACTGGGGGAGGAGGCAAGAAGCGTGCACACCTCTCTCCACATTTAGGGAGGGGGCAAATTTCATAATATATCTTTGGGTCTGCACTCCGAGGGAGGTGGACATCGGAGTGCTGGAGCAAGTCCCTGAAGCTGAGCCTTCCCAGAGCTGATCTGCAGCTGGATGTGGCCTGCCTGTGGGTGTGTTAGAGGAGGTTTTAAGAGCCTGGCTCAGCAAGACAGGTTAAAGAGGGCCCAGGCTGGCAGAACGGGTAGACTCAGTGGTATCTCAGCACATCAGGTGGCTTCCCAAGAGGTCCAACCCATCACAAACACCACTGTGATGACTCTGGGAGATGGAAGTAAGAGGAAAAGCTGACACTTTCCTACTTCCATCTCCCAGAGTCATCACCACCATACTACATTATTCGAGCAGTAGGAACATTCATATTTCCAGTGATATTTCAGAGAGGCTGGTGTGGGCGGGCAACCACCAGGTAGCAAAGCAGTGCAGAGAATGAAGGAAGCATCTGAAGTTCCTACACAGGAGGGCCAGGAACTCCAGCAATCGGTCTGGTGGTGGATATTGTACGTCACCCTTCTATAAGGAACTGGATCAGGTGCTGTCCAACACCCCTGTATTGAGCCTGAAGAAGTTCACGATGTCCTTGTAAAAGCAACAGTATTTGCAGTATTTTCACTCTGCTCTGCACCGTCTCTGTAGAGACCCATGCCGCAAACCCTGGCCAGAGCAGGGGGTGAAATGTCTTAGAACAGCAGTCCAGGGTCTCTTTGAAGTTGCCTAAACCAAAAGTTTCAGGTGCTGAGCTTTGTCCCTGCAACTTTTCCGAAGAAAGACTATCTCCACTCTTTGCTCTGTCCCAGTTGAGACCCACGCTGGCTAAGCCTGGTGCATGGGGTGGTTCAGTGGCCAGTTTTGTAAACACTGAAAATTGTTACAGTGCCCCTGTTCAGTTGCTTGAGTCAAAAGCATGGGTTGCTGCATGGGATTTTTCAAGGAAAGCTAATGCAGTGTCTTTCTCCATCCCTCTCGATTCCCCTGAAGTTTGGCAGGCACAGGGGGCACAGGGCATTCTGGGTCAGCCAGGGTGTTGTGTGTGCTGGAGTCACAGTTTGGGCCTCCTTTCCCCATCATAGCTGGAAATATAGGCTATTTCCATGTTTGTGTGATCCCAGTCCTCCAAGCATATTTCAGCAAATGTGTTGTGCAGTAGAAACTCCAGCTAGTTCTTGAGATTCACATCTCTCTGGATCCCCTGCACAGTACTGGAAAGCCACCTGCTTTTTACATTTTGGTACTTTGAAAACTATAATGTTCTCAAGATGTTGGCCAGTCTTTAAAGGAACAAAATAGAAAGTGGCAAACGTGGCCCCTAGAACAAATTTCCCTACTTCACTACAAACCCTTCAGAAGTTACTAACATTGAAAATTCATAAAATCCCTTGATATAGTAGTAAGATTTTTAATAATTAAAAACAGTAATAATTTTTTCTCGCCATTATTGGTATCTGCTGCTTCCTCATGGGAATGTAAAAGTTGGTTGAGAATGAAGGATGTGGAGACAAGTTATATACCTGGAATGCTCAACAGAATCAACATTATGGCCTTCTACAGCAAAATCATGTTATGTGGGAGGATTTCTCAGCTATTTCCCAAGGACTAAAATATAATGTTTTTTCTCTTTGAATTGGCAGGATCTGTGGCTCCCAACAGCAAGCCCATTCCAAAAGGAGGGCCAAAGCAGAACCCCAGAGAGGAGGGCATGGGCAGGAATAGGAGCAGGGCTATAGAGGACCCACCTGCTGGGATAGAGAGGAGGAACCAGAAGCACCTAGATTTCTTCTGGGCAAGACAGGACCATTCCCTTGCTCAGGAGAAGGCTGGCTGGCTGATTTTTGGAAGAGGAAAGGCATAATAAGGAATGGGAGCATTCCCTTAATGGAGTGGTTAATAGGGTTGGTGGCTGAGTGCAGCGTCCACCTGCTGCCAAAGCCTCAGCTACAACCTATCAGGTGCCTTCTCATGCCACTGGCTGCCACTATGGAGCAATACGTCCTCCTACAGAAACCCCTCTGACTGGAAAGGAGGACAATGCTGGGTCTTCTGGAATCCAGGAACAGCAGCTTGTACCAGACCCCAAAACTCCTTGGAGGAGATGTATCCGCATTTCCCCAAGAGACATTTTCACCCAGTATTCACCCCTTCTGAGGAGGAGGAGGAGAAGGGGAAGGAGGCCAAAGGCAATAAATGGTGGGTGGTGTTCATTGTGCTCAAGTTATTTTTACAAAATGCATTGTTCTGTTTTGCACAAAATTGCAGTGACAATATTTTTCTAATAATTTTACTTTTGCAGTTTTGTTACTGGTTTATACATTGCCCCTATTTACTACGGTTTACTGTTATTTAAAGGTGTTTTCCTCTTACAATAAAGAACCATCTGCTATCTCTTAGTAAAAAGCAACAGTGGGTCCTGTGGCACCTTTAAGACTAACAGAAGTATTGGGAGCATAAGCTTTTGTGGGTAAGAACCTCACTTCTTCAGATGCAAGTAATGGAAATCTCCAGAGGCAGGTATAAATCAGTGTGGAGATAACGAGGTTAGTTCAATCAGGAAAGGTGAGGTGCTCTGCTAGCAGTTGAGGTGTGAACACCAAGGCAGGAGAAACTGCTTCTGTAATTGGATAGCCATTCACAGTCTTTCTTTAATCCTGATCTGATGGTGTCAAATTTGCAAATGAACTGGAGCTCAGCAGTTTCTCTTTGGAGTCTGGTCCTGAAGTTTTTTTGCTGTAAGATGGCTACCTTTACATCTGCTATTGTGTGGCCAGGGAGGTTGAAGTGTTCTCCTACAGGTTTTTGTATATTGCCATTCCTGATATCTGGCTTGTGTCCATTTATCCTCTTGCATAGTGACTGTCCAGTTTGGCCAATGTACATAGCAGAGGGGCATTGCTGGCACATGATGGCATATATAACATTGGTGGACATGCAGATGAATGAGCCAGTGATGTTGTAGCTGATCTGGTTAGGTCCTGTGATGGTGTTGCTGGTGTTAAAGTTTACAATTTGTCTGGTTCCCTTCTCATGAGTATGACCTTCCTTGTTGGTTGGGCCCACATATCAACAGTAAAGGGTGGAACCAATGCCTTTCTTTGTTAATGAATTTATTGACCATCTAGACAAAACAAGAGAGAGAGAGAGAGAGAGAGAGAGAGAGAGAGAGAGAGAGAGCAATGAGCGTATAAACAATACAGCTGCTAGCATCAACAGCAGCTAACCAACACCAGCCTGATAACACAAAGTGGTTGTCCAGCAATAATTACCTTACTTAATGTGTGCACTCTGACATGTGGGGATGGATAGTAAACATCATTAACAGCAACTCAAAATGGAACAAAACAATCATAACGCTACGTAGGTTCCTAAATATTTCCCCTCATTTACATGTACAGCAGGCACAAGAAAAGGATGATAGGGCATCCCTTGGCATAAGCAAAAGGCTGCTATCATCTTCTCTCTTCCTGCTGTGCCATGATGCGTGCACATATGGTGTCCTAATTTCCTTTGCCTACTGAGACCCAAGACCTGTATACATGTATTTTGGATCTGGCTGCCTGGTAAACAGTTCTCAAACCAGATCTGTCCTGAGCTCACTCAGGACAGAAACACTCTGCTCACAAATGCTGTGGAGCATGCAGCATGGCACTATTATTATAACTGAGCTTTTCACATTAGCATCGAAACTTGTCTGTAAACATCTCCAACGAGCTTTCAGCCTACCAAAGGCTAATTCCATGACCATTATGCAGCTACTTAGTTTGAACATGAAATCCCTTTTCCCAGGGTCATAGACAACAGGGTATGGTTTCATAAGCCAAGTCATGAGTGGATATGCAAGGTCCCCCAAAATAACAGTTGGTGCAGATACACTATCCAGGACAATTTTGTGTGTGGGGAATAAAGTCCCCGTTTCCACTTTAATTTACAATCCCGATCTCCTCAGCACACTTGTGTTGTGAAGCTTACCAGTGCACCCCACTTCAGTGTTCATAAATCTGCCTCTGTGATCCACAAGGCCTTGTAGAACAATGGAACGATGGAACCTCAGAGTTATGAGTTATGAACACCTCAGGAATGGACGTTGTTCGTAACTCTGAAATGTTCATAACTCTGAATGAAACGTTATGGTTGTTCTTTCAGATGTTTACAACTGAACATTGCCTTAATACAGCTTTGAAACTTTACTATGCAGAAGAAAAATGCTGCTTCTAACACTCTTAACTTAAATTAAACAAGCACAGAAACAGTTTCCTTACTTTGTCAAATCTTTTTTAAAACTTTTCCTGTATTTTTTTAGCCGTTTATATTTAACACAGTTCTGTACTGGGTTTTTGGGTTTTTTTTTTTGTTTTTGGTCTCTACTGCTGCCTGATTGCATACTTCCAGTTCCAAATGAGGTGTTTGTCTTGACAGGTCAGTTCATAACTCTGGTGTTCGTAATGCTGAGGTTCTGCTGTAGTACCCTTTCCTGTTCACATATTCACATGGTGGGACAAACCACTGGGACATGCGTTCCATCAATGGCCCTGAGCAGTTTGGAAACCCATGCCTCTCAAAACTAGTTATTTTTCTGGGAATGTTACTTACACCAACTACCCATGGGTTAACCACAATGTTACCTGCCTCACAAACCACAACCACTACAGTGGACCTCCCACCGCCAGATTGGTTTGACATGGACCTATAGCTGTCCGAGACAGCTAGCGCCACAGGGCAATACTAACCTACTTCCCAAAAGGCATGGCTTCCTTGAATCGAGTGTTCTGGTGCTCATGGGTTGGTGCAAGCTCCTCACACACCTCCAGGAAGGTTCCGTTTCGCATGAGTAAAGCTATGATTCAGTCATGGGTATTTTTAGTAAAAGGCATGAACAGGTTATGGGAATAAACAAAAATTCACGACCTGTGAGCTGTCCATTACTTATATGAAAAATAACTGTGATTAAATCTTGGGGGAGAGGTGCTGGGGAAATGGGGGGTGGGACGGACGAAGGGAGCTGCTGCTGGGACCAGAGAATGGATGGGGGAGGGGGATTGCCTGGGGTGGTCATTGACTGGCCTGGGGCAGGGAATGGATGGGACAGGGGGGATTCCCTGGGGCTGGTCTGTGACTGACAGGGGCCAGGGAATGGATGGGGGAGGGGGATTCCCTGGGGCTGGTCAGTGACTGACCTGGGGCAGGGAATGGACGGAGCGGGGGATTCCCTGGGATGGTCAGTGACTGACGGGCCAGGGAATGGATGGGGGAGGGGGATTCCCTGGGGTGGTCAGTGACTGACAGGGGCCAGGGAATGGATGGGGGAGGGGGATTCCCTGGGGCTGGTCAGTGACTGACAGGGGCCAGGGAATGGATGGGGGAGGGAGATTGCCTGGGGCTGGTCAGTGACTGACAGGGGCCAGGGAATGGATGGGGGAGGGGGATTCCCTGGGGCTGGTCAGTGACTGACAGGGGTCAGGGAATGGATGGGGGAGGGGCATTCCCTGGGGCTGGTCAGTGACTGACAGGGGTCAGGAAATGGATGGGGGAGGGGCATTCCCTGGGGCTGGTCAGTGAGTAACTGCCAGGGGCTGAGCGCTATTGCTGCGGACACTGAGGGGGACCAGGGTACAGACTGGATGGGACCGGGGAGAGAATTCCCTGGCTTCCCGCCCACGAAACAGTCCCTGTTTATTGCAAGCACAGAAGCCAATTGCAATGGCCTCCCGCACCGGACCCCACTGAGCGGCGGAGGGCAAGAAGCCCCAGCCCAGCCAGCGGCAGGGGACCGACGTGCTTGGTGCTTTGGGGAAGACGCGCCCCCGGGTGGCCTTAGATGTTAATGCTGCCACTTGGAGCAGGTGGGTGGGCGAGTCTCGCATTCTCTCCGTTTCTGCAGCCAGCCCAGGATGTGTAGGCAGAGCAGGTGCATTTTTAAAAGTAGGATCTGCTGAATCAGAGCCGTCCAGGACTGTGTGCCCCCATGTGCTACAGAAGGGAGGCACCCCCTGGACGCACACTCACTGATGGAGAAAGAGATGCTACTGTTCCACCTTGCACGCTCTCCAGGAAACAGCACTGAAATAACTTCAAGCCAGGAGACCTAGGGAAGGAAAGGTGAGTGCACATGCCCTGACTCCCTTCATTGCCAGCTGTGTTTCACCAGTCACTGGCATTGCATTCCCCTGTCCTCTGTGTCTTGTGTTCTGATGTGTGTCTATCCATCCATTCACTGAACCATTTTTTTCCCAAATCCAATTGCATCAACTGGGATAGCACATTAACCTAACCACTTTAATTGGCAGGATTTGAGGAGGAACAAGGAATTTATAATCTAGCCGTGTCAATACTACCTCATTACTTGTGGTTTTAATTATATAGCATCTAGAAGCTGGATTACTACTATTATTTTTGAAAACTTGGAAGGTCAGATGGGGGTGGGGAGAAAGGACGTTAGAAAAGGGCAAAGTAGATTTTCTTTTCTCCAGTTTAAAAGGTACCCTAGTTACCAAAAGCCAGCAACACATCCTTAGTTCCACTGTGTTTTATGTAGCAGAGGTCTTAATTAGCAGCCAATTTACAGTTAGTACAAAGTTCAGTATGGAGACAATACAGAATGTGATATGTATGTAGAGTGTGCATATGTATACAAACAACATATTGAAAATGTATATAGAAGTGCCTGTTTCTCATGCATTTATTTTAACTATACAGTTGTGTTCATATCCAGATAAAACACAGGTGCACACTGTGCAACTACACTCATCCAAGAAAAAATATAGTATGGACACAGCAGTATAGTTAACAATAAATGTCTGAAATTTACCCTCTTGAATGTGAAGGTGTAAATTAGAATATACATATTTCTACTTTGGCTCTGGATTTGTAACCCACTTTATTGACAAAATTTGTTAGTCTCTAAGGTGCCACAAGGACTCCTCATTGTTTTTGCTGATACAGACTAACACGGCTGCCACTCTGAGACATATTTCAGTGAGTGAAACTTCCTGGGAGCTGGCATATATCTGAACATATTAAATATAAAATTCTGCATGCCTCACTGATATGAAAAGTGTGCTGATGATATAAGATTATCAGGGTTTTTTCCCATGAAAGAAAAAATATGGATTATGTGGGTAGCAAGCAAGCAAACAAAAGCTGGCAGTTGTGCTAGGTACTGATAGCAAGGAAGGTACTGATAATGGGAAATGGGGGGTGCGGTGGGAAACCAGCTCCCAGGAAGTTTCACTCACTGAAATATGTCTGTGTCAATAAAGTGGATTACAAATCAAGAGCCAAAAGTAAGACTATGCATATTCTAATTTACACCTTCAAATTCCACTTGCTAAATTTCAGAGATTAACCTGCCCAGGGTATAGTATGAAGGATGTTTGAATGCCTGTGTGAACAGAAAATGTTTGGCTGTGCATACGAACAGTCACACATGACCCCCTGCTAGACTAGAAGCTGAAGGCTGTGCTATCTATGGAAAGGTAATTTTCCCATGAGGTCTTGGATTTTGACGTACGAGTTCAGTTAACCTTCAGCTCCTCCTAGACTATTAGGAACTGAAGAGCATGAAACTGGAAAGAACATCCACTCTATAGTTGCCATAAGAACTGAAAAATTGACTTAAATCTCAATGCCACGGTTATTTGGAGGTTCTTAATTCCTCAGAGAGACTCTTCCAGTAGCTATCAGTACATACACTGGCACAAGTTCCTCGTGACTTACACGGACTGTCACTGGATTTGCAGGTGAGCTCTTAAGCGTTGGCTTGAAATGAAAAAAGCCTTAAATGGTTGGAGTCCTGGCAATCCGAGGGATTGTCTTGCTCGCCCAGCATGTGATACTGTGACAGCAGTAATCGCGTGAGGCAGCCAAGCTAACAACCCCCTAGTTTGATAGAGAGGGTGCTTGGGGCAGGACATTCTCACTGTAGGAGCCTATGTTTTCAAGAGTAATTAGTGATTTTGAATGCAAAATTTGAGACATCTTAAAAGAGGCTGATTTTCACAAAGTACCCTTCATTTATTTGCTCTTTCAAAAATCAAGCCCCTTTGAAGCATCTCAAACGGGACACCTAAAATCACTAGTCACTTTAGAAAATATGGGCTCCAGGGTCTGGAAGTTGCTTCCCCGTGCAGGTTTGCCAGAGCATCAAAAGTCCTAGGCTTTGGAGTGTTTGATGGGAGGTATCCTGGGGCAGGTGTCGGGAAGGAATTGGCTTTGCTTTGTGGCTGGAGAGTTGTTTTGGCAGGTGGGCGAGGAAGCATTTCTGAGGGCTAGGCTTGATATTTTGCAGATGAGTTAATACTGTGTGGGGCTGGCTGGTGTTAGGTGGGCTTCATTTTGATTTAATGTATCACATTTTAGCAGGTGCCTAGTGTGACATGCCAGGGTATAATCCAGACTAATGAGTGTCACCCCTGCCTTGCAACCTTGGGTGCCTCACAATGCCTTGCTGCAGTAGCTCCCAGCTGGGCCACTCACAAACAATCTCCAGTGTGCAAGTCACACTCTGAGGCCTGGTCCACACTAACCCCCCACTTCGAACTAAGATACGCAACTTCAGCTACGTGAATAACGTAGCTGAAGTCGAAGTACCTTAGTTCGAACTTACCGTGGGTCCAGACGTGGCAGGCAGGCTCCCCCGTTGACTCCGCATACTCCTCTCACGGAGCAGGAGTACCGGCGTCGACGGTGAGCACTTCCAAGATCGATCCAGGATCGATTTATCGCGTCAAGACAAGACATGATAAATCGATTCCAGAAGATCGATTGCTTACCGCCGGACCTGGAGGTAAGTATAGACCTGCCCTGAGTGTTTGTGTGTAACTGCAGCCTGTCAGCCACACCTAGTCACACTCTTGCTCTCACCAGCCTGGGTTATACTGCAGGGTGACCCCAACACACCCTCAGCCCTGAATTTCCCTCCAGAAATGTATGTCCTGTACTGCCCAGCCCTCTCCTAGACAGTACAATATATTTTAAATCAATGTATTCCTTAAATGGAATAAGATGCCAGCTTATTATCTCAAATAGTTATTCAGACACTTCAATATAAACACACTGGGTTAGAAAAAAAACAGTAGAACAGGTTTGTTAACTACAAAGAGAGATTTTGAGTACAAATAATGAGGCATAAAAGTCAGAAATGGTTATAAGAAAAATAAAGATAAGACATTTATTATTACCTTACTTAACAAACAATATCAGATTCAAGCAAAGTTTCTCACCACATGATTTCAGCGTCTTACTGACAAAACCCTGTAGGTCAGGACCTTTACACCAGAGTCCAACAAATGCTTCCTTGGTCACTTCAGTTGCAGTGAATGTGATGGGAAGGAATGTGGGGGCTTTGGGTATTTGTCCCTCCTTTGTATAGTTTCAGCCCCCCTCTTGAAAAACATTTCCAGCTGGGCACTAGGACATAAAGTGTCTATGTGGAAGGATGTTCCCTGATGGCGTTTTCTCACCTGATTGAACTTTCTCTGTTTTCCTTCCTGCTTGATGACTCTGTTTACTGGTTATGTGCAAATCAAGCAGAGCATATATTCCTTTGTTTAGGAGAGACCTGTTTGCCAACCCCAGTTTGGTCAGGGCTGTGGGGTTTGGAACATGTGTTAATAACATCATACAGTGAAATCTTATAATGTCACATAGAATGTTGCCTCACTTATTTTATCAGGACAATATTGACCAGCAAGTTATGAGTTTTCAAATTATATCTTATAAGACATGCCTCGTACAAAACTGATTACAATAGTGTAGAGGGTGTGAACCCAGGGGTGTATTCTGTCACACCTAGAGATTCTCCAATAGCTCGGGAGGTTGAGTTTGGCTAGTTGAGTTTATGGAAGTGAATTCTAGTTGCTGTGACATATGTATGCTATTAGCTTGTGACTGCAATGTCAGCTATGGATAGTACCAGAGCAGCAGACGTGTCTACTGACCCTCTTCAAATTTGTTTGCACTAACACTTTGACATGAAAATGGAGCAATTCAACATTATCAAACTGAAACGGTTTGATGTCTCCAAATCAAAATTTGTGGGAATTTCCATTCTGTGGTAAATTTCAAAATTTAAATTTTTCATTCTGATTCAGTATGAAAATAAATGTCAAACCTTTCCCCCAAATGGAAATTCCATTTTCCAACTCTCTAGCCATGAATACATTTACACCACCATTCTGATCACTACTGGGAGTCGAACTAGGGAACCTCTACAGATAAGAGCATAAACCTCTATAGCTTGACCTCAAGGACCAAATTCCATGACTAGGAGCAGTAACAGACATATCATCAGAGGAGGGGGGGCACATATCATGTACTGAACAACGGGTTATGTTTGTATCCAGCCTAGGCAAAAAAATCTTCTCATCCACCTTGATAATGACCAAGATGATAATGAGAAAATATTTTACTTGCCCATCAAATAAGATTACTCACCCCAGGTGAGTGGGATTAGCAAAACTGCTTTAATTCTAGATTCCCATTGCTTCTTTTTCCAGCGCTCAGTGCTTTTTCCCTGTATCAAGCTTCACCTAATGATGTGCTTTTCATTCACAGGAAGGCTTTTAATTTTCATGATGCCTTTCAGCCAGTGTGGCACATATATAACACTATCGTTGGGATTACAACCCCCCCCCACCAGTGAATCGGTAACAATGACACAGCGAGGGCAGATTGCTCAGGAGGGTGCGTGGGACTTTTTAAGTGAATGAGACATAATTATAGTTTTCATCTTTTCTTCCATAGACCTGGAATTAATTTGCTTCAAAGCCTGTGTTTTTTTTCTTCTCTGCTTCAGCTCTGAACACCGGGGGGAAGATGCTGATGGACAAAAATACATCATCGCTCTCCAACATCTCCTCCACTGCCCTGTCTTGGGTAAGAGGAGATGGCAACTGGACAGGGGCAGGAATTGGTCCCCGGGAGGTGGCTGTTGGACTGATACTAACCTTTATAGACTTGATCACTCTGTTTGGGAATACTGTGGTTTTTATCTGCCCTGTGGTGGAGAAGAGGCTGCGTACCGCAACTTACATGTTTATTATGTCCTTAGCCATGGCAGATCTCCTCGTTGCTTGTCTGGTCATGCCATTTAGGTAAGAACTGCTTGTAAGGTAAGACCTGCTAGTAATGCACTTATTTGATGGCATTCAGTAGCACTTAGTTCAGTGGCTACTATGTAGGAGGCAAGTCTAATGATTTAATAGGTGGTGCATAGGAAACAGGATGCCTGGGCTCCAGTCCCAGCACTGCTACACACTCATCATGGGTCAATCACTTCACCTCCCTGTATCTCAGTTTCTCTACCTGTACAATGGGAATAATGATGCACACACTCAGGGTATGTCTACACTGCAGCTAGGAGCCTGCTTCCCACATGAATAGATAGACACGTGTTAGCGCTGCTTGAGTAATGCCCTAAAACCAGCCGTGTAGCTGTGGGTAGCACTAGCAGCAGCTTGAATACATACCCACAGGATCCAGACAGGTTTGCTCTCAGCAGGCTTGTAGTGTAGATGTGCTCTCCCTCCCTCAGGGCCCAGTCTGGCATTCCTTGTGAGCCAACAAAAACCACTAGAGGCAATGGGAGTTTTGCGTGCTCAAGGAATACAAGATCAGGCCCTCAGTTAGTTCCAGTCTTCAATTTAATAATTATAATGTTTCCATTAAGATAATCTCTTGGATCAGATTGTTCTCTTATTTACACTCATGGAAATCAGGAGCAACCCCACTGAAGTCAACGTACCTAAACCAGTATAAAACCAGGGTGAGAAAAAATCTGAGCTCATATATTCAGAAAAACGTCCTAACTGTGTAGCACATAACACTTGTATTATTAACCTGACATATTTTTTAAAGATTAAATTATACATCCTATTTTTATCCCAGTAATACCCTTTTTAATATTTCTTCTAGCCCAATCCAACCACCAGTGGAGGAGGGGAGTGGTGTTCTTGCAAAATAAATGTTTTAGCTACATAAACAGAACAGAACAATTGCTGTCATTTTCAGCTGTCTGGATCTGCATGTGATTTATAAATTGAAGATTAAAAATTTTGTTTAACGCTGTCTGCATTGAGAAGGCAAAAATGATCAGGATTGTTTTCCTTTATTATTGTGCTCCGACAGCACATTCACTGGTGACAACAAATTCACGGCTCTAGTGATTGACATGAGGCTAAAAAGACTAAGGAGGGATTCGACCAATTGCTTTAGACCCTTTAGGCCAGATTCACCACTATGCTCTGACTGCATTGCTCTCCTCTGGTGATACGAAATGGCCATAAACCCAGTGTAACCAGCTGGTTAAACAGAGTTTGCATCTGCTTTCAGACATCAGCAATGCAAAGCAGCCAAAGTCTACAAGTGAATCTGGCCCTTTTATTTAAGTTTAAACCCTGAGGTGTAAGAAGTAAGACAAAAATGTTCAAATAATGTGGAGAATGGATTTCCCAGCAAGGAGAAAGTTACAAATTGAGTGGAAGCCTATTAAATCGTCTCAGAGGAAAACGAAAACGGTGTTAGAAGAGAGTTAAAGTTACCCTTTCCAACCACATTAATGGACTGTCGTAGTTTCAAACTCAGGAAAATCTCAGTTCAGTTTCCAACTAGAGTGGCTTGAAATATTTTCTATATACTGTTTTATCATAGCTGAAATGTTTAACAGCGATGAATCACTTGGTACAAAACTTTCATCAGGAAGGTTTTTGGGCACTGGGAAAGAGTGTGACTCTATCCCTGGGAGGTTAGCATATCTGGGAATGGGATGTGGGGGACCAATGGTCAGCTCCCGGCTCTAACTGATGTAGAGTGCTCTGGGCTGAAAACCTGTGTTCTAAATCAGGCAGAGGAGGGATATGAACCCGGGGTTCCCACATCCCAGGCCAATAGCAGGATTCACATGCTTCTGTTTTCATGCAAATGTTCAACAGTTTGGGTTTCCTTCCAAAGCAGAACATAATCAAATTTCAAAAGCTTGAATAGTGCCTCAAAATGCAATGGTCCAGTCAGCTCTTGTTCCAACATCATCACTGGCACCACGCTTCAATCTCCTCCCATTCTCACCTGTTGATACACAAACTTACGTCTGCTTTGTTGGGTGTATGAATTCCAACAGCTCCAGCTTTGGTTGCATGATGAAATAACCCACTCCCCTCCTTCAGGCCCATGGGAAGTCATTGGGAATATTGGCAGTGACTTCACTGGGAGTAAGATTAGGGTCTCTGCATCATTTACATTGGGGTCCTCATTATGTGCTGGGGGGAAGGGTAGGAGGAACATGTCAGAGCCCATGTTTGGTATACAGGCTCTGTACTGAAAAGGGCCCCCCAGATTTGTCAGCAGGCAGTTCCTTGCAGATTGAGGCTGGCCAGGTGCATATGGCTAGGGCATGGTTCAGGATCAAGCCAAAATGGCACAAGAACAGGAAGTGGGGGGAGTGGGATCATGATTTGCTGCCCAGCCTGAGAGGCAGGGTGGGTGGCGTCAGGCAGTAGCTGGCAGTTACATACTCGCTGCAGTGCGAGGAGGCTGCCAAGCTGGGCCTACACACCCGATGGCTCCCTCCAGAGAGGGGACTGGCTGTGATCAGAGCTCTGCTGTTGCAAGCTCCCCCTAGCAGTGGGAACACAAGTTAACTGGGGAACCCCTAGGGCCAGAGCTGAGCTGGTGCTTTCCTGATGGTGACCAGGACAAAAGGAGCCATGTTAACGCCAGCTGGATGGAGCAGGGAACTAAACAAAGGGTAACTAATAACAGCCGTTACAGCGTACCCAACAGGGGTGTGTTTCCACCAGTCTCTCTGCCAACCCCCATTTCCTCAGGTTTGTTGGTACCTCCATGTCCCTGTTGGAGCCCAGAGTGGAGACTCTGCTACCTCTGCTAGTTTAGTCTCCCTCTCTCAAGACTCTGCACTGGAAGGGAGGGCACTACCTCCCCCTACCTTCTGCTCTGTGCTGAGGGCCTTTCTCCAGCCAGTTTGCAGTAGGGATAAGTCACCAGGGCTGGAAGTGGAACCTGGGTCTCCCGTGGTGGCGAGTTAACAAGCCCCACCTCCCCCGACAGATACGTCAGGCTCCCTGCTCCCACCCAACTGACAGGTTCTTCCTCTCAATCTAGCCCTTCCTCTCCAGCGGATTTGCTTCCTCTCACTCTATGCATGACCCTTAAACACACTGCAGTCCTCTGGAGTTCCCACATTCTTCCTGGGGCCAGGGGGATCCCTTCCTGGACCTTCAGGGCAATAAGAGCTCTCCCTGCAAGAGCTTCTCACTTACCAAACTACCCACATGTCCTCTCTGCCGTCTGCCATCTACCTGCTGACACGGCCTTCCTGGTTAGGGTGAGAGGAAGTGCTAGAACCAGCATTGCTGTGCAGCAGCATGGGCACGGGGGAGCATTTCCCAAGCAAAATGCTCGCCTCCCGGAACTGGGAGGGAGCATCCCTCACCAGCAGTGGGAGGCGCTTTCTTCACAGCAAAGGAGGAATGGAGAATTTGATGCCACATTTCCTTGTGGGTCAGCAGCAGAGCTGAGAAGGGAGGGGATGGAGGGGTTCTCACCTCCAAGGAAATGGAGGTAACAAAAAAGGCTGAGGAAACCGGTGCTCAGAAAAGAGTAATCTGTCTGTGCTTATATCTTGTAGGGAAGAGGAGCAGTAGAGGCTGAGAAAACAAAACAAAAAAAAGGGGGGGGGGAATGTTGGTAGATGGCATTTCAAGAGGGAAAGTATTTCCATGACAACCAATGGCTTAATTATACAGTTAGAGAGAAAATAACCCACTTAGGAGAGAAATACCATATTTATCAGGAAAACTATGAGGGGAACAAAAAATAGCCTGCTAGGCAAGGGTGCCATTTTAAGCACTGCAGGGGTCCAGCAGTTAGATCTTTATGTCAGGGGACCACAGAACTACTGCGAGGCTCAGGGAGTTAGGAGGCTGCAAGTGCTCTGACATAGCACATCAAAGTGCTGCAGATAATAGGCATCACTGTTGACAGCCGGCACAGAATCCAGCAGCTTTTGCCTCCAAAATCCCATTTCAGCTAATAGAGACTCTCCATTAGCTCTCAGCAGTAGAAGGGCTCTTGAACTATGCAAGCCAGCCACTAGGAGGAGAAAGAGTTAGTTAGCACGTTGCACCGAGTAGCTCAGCACAACACTTCTAACTGGAAACGGGAAGGTGAAAACAAACATTGGGCAGAAAAACGTGCTCCTTAGTGGAGGAACTGATCTATGAGGGAAGGACTCTAATCTGTTGTTTTAGCATTTAGCAATTGTACCCCTGCATTGTTAGCTGATACTTTACGGTGCTCAAATACCATGGTGAGGTGAGTCATAGATGGTGCTCGATGGACATTTTGATTAAAGGCAACTAGCACTCCAAGCATGTTAAAATAAAATGCTCCAGTTTATCATTCTAAATGTGCTGCAATGAATAGGGTTTCCGTTGTTTGCCATTGCCCCTCATGGATTCCCACTGAAAGTCTTAGTATTGCGCAAGGCTAAACAATTGAGCCTGATCTTGTATCACCAGCCAAGCAGGGCGGGGTGATGACTCCCCCTTGCCCACATGGGCCGTTATCACAGCACGTTACCTCCTGGTGATTAATGTCTACTCCAAGTTCATAGAGCATACTTTCAATATAAATATATTATTCCTCAAATATTACCTGTACATTCATCTCGCAATGATTGTGAAGCTTGACCAGTTATGAGCTTTCTTGTAGATCCTCACATGATACTCTTTATGGATAAATATCCTGTAAGACATGTGTTTGATGTAGTGACTTTGTCAGGTTGGAGGTGAGAATTGCTTGCAAAGAACAGAGGAACATTTGCCAAAGGGTCTCTGTGTCACAGACTTCCAGAATGGGGAAGTTCTTGGTATGCACTTAGCTCAGGTACTATGGACATCACATATGGGGACTTAAAGGTTATAGAGACCCCCTATCAAGCAGCATGACATCTTTGCAGTAGAACCAAGACTGCCATAGGCTAGCTATCTGGCTAGCATATGCCACAAGTACAATAGGGGTGGATTTAGGTTCACAACTTTCCAGCTTGGCTGTTTCAGCTTTTACGCTGAATTGAAGCAGATCAGATGTGCTGCGCTGTTTTGTTTATTAGACACATGCCAAAAAGAACAAGCCTGTGTGATTCAATGGAAGGAACATTCAGTCCCTCCTTAGCCAGCTTTAGTGAAAGAAAAGAGGTTTAGTTATAGAGACAAAGGGACCCTCATACAATGCTTCATTGATTTCAGATTAGTGATGCATGAAGAAGGTAAAAAAAGTATGATTCTGACATTGAAATGTCTCTGATTTGTTCAGTATCTATATTTTCCAAGCATTATAAAATAGTAGTAGATATCACCACTAAGAAGACATCAGGTCAGCTGGCAGTGTGTACTCAGATTGGCATCTATACTATGCCTCAAACTCTTTGGCCTTCCTACAGTGCACTGCTAACTAAGACCCTGTTGCTACAAAGACTTACACAGGTGATTAACTGTACACACTCTGAGTAGTTACATCAACTTCAGTGGTTGACTAGAGCTACTTGCAGTGCCTAGAGTTAAGCATGTGCATAAGTCTTTGCAATATTGGGGCTTAAAAGACAGGTTCTGCCATCCGTACATTGGGTAGTACCTTGTTGCACAAATTCTCTTACTGAAATCAATGAGGCTACTTGTGGAGTAAGGTACTATTCTGTGAGCATAGTTGGCAATCAGCCCCCAATTCTTCTCTCCATGTCCACTAGTGCCTACTAGGACTGACTAGAAAATGGAATTTCTATTCTCTGGGAAATTCTGAGATTTCCACATTTGTTTTTGTTCCAAATCAGAATGAAAAGACCAGATTTCTCATGGAATGAAAATTCCAAAAGATTCCAATTTAAAATAATCAAAATGTTCTGTTTTAATAAGGTAAAAATGTTTCATTCTGATAATGTGGAAACATTATAATAAATATATATATTAAATGTACAAGTTAAACAAAATGAATTCAAATGATAGTCAAAATGAAGCATTTTATCTTAATGGAACAAAACATTTCAACATTATCAAAATGATTCGTTTTGACTCTTTTCCCTATCAGAAATGTTGTCAAAATTGACATGTTCCAGGAAAAGATTTCAATTTCAACAAAATTGCATTTTCAGGAGGGAAAACTTACATCGAAAAATTTTCAACCAGCACTAGCATCTACCCCTGTCTGGATGCTTCTCCTCTTGTTAATAGGAACATTTCAGGGAATGTTAACAGCATATGTGTAGTATAGAGATTGGATACTCTCAATCTCATATTATTCCTTCATTAATGGCACCTAATATTTGGTGCTCGGTAGTGAATGGACAGGCTGTGCTGATGTCACTGTTGATATCATAACACCTTTATTCTTTAGAAAAAGGTGAAATTAGAGGGAAACAACAGTTGGGTCAGCCAATCCATCACCCTGCCATACAGGATTCCTGAGAGCCTGAGCTCTTTGTCAAGTTTAAACATCTCAAGAGAGGGAGCTTTATAGCACTTCTCATAAAGTTGGGGAGTTTGTCATGATGTCTTTAGCCAAAATGTCATCTCCCCAACTCTTGTGTGGTTTGTATGGTGCTTGCCTGCTGCCCTCCACCCCACACATGGCTAGATCTCAGGGGTGATGTACACCTCTATCCCAATATAATGCGACCAGATATAACACGAATTCAGATATAACGCGGTAAAGCAGTGCTCCAGGCGGGTGGGGCTGTGCACTCCAGTGGATCAAAGCAAGTTCAATATAACGCGGTTTCACCTATAACGCAGTAAGATTTTTTTGGCTCCCGAAGACAGCGTTATATCGAGGTAGAGGTTTATATGTGTACTTTGCAGAGCACTTTGGCATGAAACATACCTGATTTCTTTTTAAAACTCCGGCTTGCCAGGTCACTTGACTTTAAGCCCATTGTATGACTCTAAATGCATCTATTTTAAATCAGAATGGTTCCTCCTGTGTGAAAAGCTTTAGGAGATTATTGGTGTCTAGAGAGTGTGCATGTTATCTATTCGGCAGACTGGTTAGGTCACTCTGTTTGGCTGTAGGAGATGCAGGTTGTAGTTCCTGCTCTGTTACAAAGTGGAAGATGTCCAGCAGGAAAGATGTGAGGTTGACAGCATACCTTCAGGAGTTGGGCCCCTGGGCCGAGGTAGGCAGGGTAATGCCTACTTCAAAAATCCTGCTTCAGGGCAACCAGGGAACTGGCTTGCACGAGGGCTCTGAGCAGGTCATTAGAAGTGGGGAGGCATCAGGACTCAAGCAGCTTTGCAAATACTGATTGGCAGCAGCTCAGAGAATCAGGAGCTAAGTGGCTGCTGAGCAGTGATTTTGAGAATGTCACCAGAACGTTGGATTTAGGCCCCTAACTACCTTTGTGAATCTGTCCTATCGTCTGTAAAAAGGGGATAACAGCCCTTCCCTACCTCACAGAGGTGTTGTGAGGATAAATGTTATACACTGGGAGGTGCTCAAATACTACTGTAATGGGGCCATATAAGACAACACACAGAGCTCCCGCTAACTCCTCAGATAAATGTTTGTACAGCATCCCCTGGAACAAGGCTCTGGTACTGACCGGGGCCTCTAGCTTGTACTGACGCACAGATCATAGAATATCAGGGTTGGAAGGGACCTCAGGAGGTCATCTAGTCCAACTCCCTGCTCAGAGCAGGACCCATCCCCAGACAGATTTTTGCCCCAGGTCCCTAAATGGCCCTCTCAAGGATTGAACTCACAACCCTGGGTTTAGCAGGCCAATGCTCAAACCAAGATGCTAATACAGTGAGTGCCATTACCATTCTGAAGTGGCAGAACAATTGTAACCTGTAAAAGTAGTTTTAATTAATACTAATGAAATTAGTTAAACCAAACCCAAGCATTTAAAAAAAGCATTATATATAGATTTTATTCCTTTCCTCTTTCTAGCCAGTAGAGCTGAAAGAACTCCAATAGGGCTAGAGCAACTGCTGTGGTTTTAGTGCTAAGAGACTACGAAGCTATATAGTTGCAGGGAAGGAGAAGGGAATTAATTCTCACAAAGGCAGTGACTTGTTCACTGTGTCACATAACAAAGTCCAAGAGAACGTTACTGCAGAAGCCAAAGACTTATATAAAACTGGTAAAAGTAGGAAGAAGCAAATTATAGCCAGGTAAATGCTACAGCATCGCAGATTACACAGCCCGTTGTACTCCTGCCTCAAGCTTCCTGACTGGTTACTCATTTGTTACTGTTTCTCTGACTCTGGCCTGGTCTACACTACGACTTTAATTCGGATTTATCAGCTTTAATTCGAATTAACCCTGTAACCGTCCACACAACGACGCCATTTAATTCGATGTAAAGGGCCCTTTAAATCGATTTCTGTACTCCACCCCAACGAGCGGAGTAGCGCCAAAATCGATTTTAGCAATTCGAATTAGGGTTAGTGTGGCCGCAATTCGATGGTATTGGCCTCCGGGAGCTATCCCACAGTGCATCATTGTGACCGCTCTGGACAGCAATCCGAACTCGGATGCACTGGCCAGGTAGACAGGAAAAGCCCCGCGAACATTTGAACTTCATTTCCTGTTTGCCCAGCGTGGAGAGCACAGGTGACCACAGATACCTCATCAGCACAGGTAACCATGCAGGCTGATAATCGAAAAAGAGCACCAGCATGGACCGTGAGGGAGGTACTGGATCTGATCGCTGTATGGGGAGAGGATTCAGTGCTTGCAGAACTTCATTCTAAAAGACGAAATGCAAAAACTTTTGAAAAAATTTCCAAGGGCATGATGGAGAGAGGCCACAATAGGGACTCTGAGCAGTGCCGCGTGAAGGTCAAGGAGCTCAGACAAGCCTATCAAAAAACAAAGGAGGCAAACGGTCGCTCCGGGTCAGAGCCACGGACATGCCGCTACTACGCCGAGCTGCATGCAATTCTAGGGGGGGGCTGCCACCACTACCCCACCTTTGTTCGTGGATTCTGGGTCGGGGATAGTCTCGACGCCTGAGGATTCTGCCGATGGGGTAGAGGAGGAGGAGGATGAGCTTGCAGAGAGCACACAGCACTCCATTCTCCCCAACAGCCAGGATCTTTTTATCACCCTGACTGAAGTACCCTCCCAAGCCTCCCAAGCCAGTACCCAAGACTCTGACCCCATGGAAGGGACCTCAGGTGAGTTTACCTTTTAAAATATAAAACTTGTTTTAAAAGCAAACAGTTTTTAATGATTACTTTGCCTGACTTTGCATTCGCGGTCAGTTCAGCTACTGGAAAAGTCTGTAGCTACTGGAAAAGTCTGTTAACGTGTATGGGGATGGAGCGGAAATCCTCCAGGGACATCTCCATGAAGCTCTCCTGGAGGTACTCCGAAAGCCTTGCCAGAAGGTTTCTGGGCAGTGCATCCTTATTCCCTCCTCCATGGTAGGACACTTGACCACGCCATGCTTGCAGCAAGTAATCTGGTATCATTGCCTGACAAAGCCTGGCAGCGTATGGTCCCGGTGTTTGCTGGCATTCAAGCAACATCCGTTCTTTATCTTGTTGTGTAATCCTCAGGAGAGTGATATCACTCCTGGTAACCTGGTTGAAATACGGGAACTTAATTAAGGGGACAGAGGTGGCCGTTCCTACTGGGCTGTTTGCCTGTGGCGGAAAATAAATCCTTCCCTGCAGTTAGCCAAGCGCAGATGGGAAATTGGCCCTGAGTTTTTCGCGTTTGGCTAGCAGGGATCTTCCCTGTTACCAGCCACGCGGTGGGGGGAGGGTACTGTGATCATCCCAGAGAATTCATGACGGGGGGGGCGGGCGGCGTCGGGGGGGGTGGGTAGTTTGGTGCCTGCAGGGATCTTCCTGCAGGGTTAGTTTGTTTTCTGGTGCTGCTGAATGTTAACAGAAAAACCGCAGCACTCTACTTGCCTGAAGGGGCCCAGACAAGCCCCACCACACTGCCCCCCCCCCCAACTGGCTGAGATTGGCCAGGCTTCTGCAGCACTCTACAAGCTATGCTTGGTATGTTGGAAAGCACGGACGGCGCTGAAGCTTACCATGGCCGCATGCAAGCCGAATTCTGTTGCCCAGACCTGTGATTGATCTCTAGCAGCAAAGCCACAGGCACTCAGCATTAAGAGGCAAAATGCGACCTTGCACAGAAATCACATGTGCTATGTAATGTGAACAGTGTTGGTCACCGTGAAAGAGTATAAGCATTGTTCTGCAAAATGTAGCTTTTAAAACAATTCTCTCTTTTTTCCCCTCCCTACAGCAGCTGCAAATTCCTCAAGCCTCCCTCCTCCATCCCGAAGGTTATCACAGATAAGGCGTCGTAAGAAGAAGACGCGGGAGGACATGTTTTCTGAAATTATGCAATCCAGCAGGAGTGACAGAGCTCATCTGAATGAGTGGAAGGAAACAGTTTCAAAGTATAGGAAAGAAGTCAGTGAACGTGAGGACAGGAGGGACCAACGTGAGGAGAGGAGGGACCAACGTGAGGAGAGGAGAGACGATTGAGATGAGAGATGGCGGCAGGAAGACCAGAGGATGAAGGATGCAACGCTGGGGCTGCTCCGGCGTCTGGTGGAGGTTCAGGAACGGCTGCTGGAAAACAGACTGCCGCTTCAGCCCCTGTTCCACCCTCCCCCCTCCCCATGTTCCGTATCCTCCTCACCCAGACGTGTAAGAACGCGGGGGGGGGGAGGCTCCGTACACCTTCCCATTCCACCCCAGTAGACAGCCCAAGCAAAAGGCTGTCATTTTTTTAACCTTTTCTTTGTGGCTTTTTCCTTCCCAGCAATCCTCCTCCCAAATACCACCCGGGTTCCCTCCCTCTTTTTCTAATCTATTAATAAAGAATAAATGATTTTTAAATGATAGTGACTTTATTTGGTTTGAAAGAAAGCTGGGGGAAGGGGCAGGGTGGGTTCCTTACAGAAAATCAGTCAGTAAAGGGGGAGGGTTTTCATGAAGGAGAAACAAACAGATATTTCACACGGTAGCCTGGCCAGCCATGAAACTGGTTTTCAAAGCTTCTCTGATGCACAGCGCTTCATGGTGTGATCTTCTAATCGCCCTGGTGTCTGGCTGCGCGTAATCAGCAGCCAGGCGATTTGCCTCAGCCTCCCACCCCGCCATAAAGGTCTCCCCCTTACTTTCACAGAGATTGTGGAGCACACAGCAAGCAGAAATAACAATGGGGAGATTTCTTTGGCTGAGGTCAGAGCGAGTCAATAATGAACGCCAGCGGCCTTTTAAACGGCCAAATGCACATTCTACCACCATTCTGCACTTGCTTAGCCTGTAGTTAAACAGCTCCTGACTCCTGTCCAGGCTGCCTGTGTATGGCTTCATAAGCCATGGCATTAAGGGGTAGGCTGGGTCCCCAAGAATAACTATTGGCATTTCAACATCCCCAACGGTTATTTTCTGGTCCGGAAAGTAAGTCCCTTGCTGCAGCCCTTTAAACAGAGTAGTGTTCCTGAAGACGCGAGCGTCATGAACCCTTCCCGCCCAGCCCACGTTGATGTTGGTGAAACGTCCCTTGTGATCCACAAGTGCTTGCAGCACCATTGAAAAGTACCCCTTGCGGTTTATGTACTCGGTGGCTTGGTGCTCCGGTGCCAAGATAGGGATATGGGTTCCGTCTATTGCCCCACCACAGTTAGGGAATCCCATTGCAGCAAAACCATCCACTATAGCCTGCACATTTCCCAGATTCACTAACTTTCGTAGCAGCACCTGAGTGATTGCTTTGGCTACTTGCATCACAGCAGCCCCCACAGTAGATTTGCCCACTCCAAATGGATTCCCGACTGACCGGTAGCTGTCTGGCGTTGCAAGCTTCCACAGGGCTATCGCCACGCGCTTCTCAACTGTGAGGGCTGCTCTCATCTTGGTATTCTGGCGTTTCAGGGCAGGGGACAGCAAGTCACAAAGTTCCATGAAAGTGCCCTTACGCATGCGAAAGTTCCGCAGCCACTGGGAATCGTCCCAGACCTGCAACACTATGCGGTCCCACCAGTCTGTGCTTGTTTCCCGGGCCCAGAATCGGCGTTCCATGGATAGAATCTGCCCCATTAACAACATGATCTCCAAAGCACCGGGGCCTGTGGTTTCACTGAATTCTGTATCCGTGTCTGTGTCCATGTCCTCATCATGCTGCCGCCGCCGCTGCCTCCTCTCCTCGTTTTTCTGGTCCTGGCTGAGCATAAACTCCACGAGAACGCGCGAGGTGTTTGCAATATTCATGAGTGCTGTCTTGACCTCAGCGGGCTCCATGCTTGCCGTGGTATGGAGTCTGCAGTGTTCACCCACCCAGGAAAAAAGGCGCGAAAATGGTTGTCTGCCGTCCGTTGCTTTCATGCAGGGAGGGAGGGAGGGAGGAAGTGAGACTGTACCCAGAACCACCTGCGACGATGTTTTTTGTCCCATCAGGCACTGAGATCTTAACCCACAATCCCAATGGGCGCGGGAGACTGCGGGAACTATGGGATAGCTATGGATTTGCTACCCACAGTGCAACGGTGCAGAAATCGACGCTAGCCCCGGTACTTGGACGCACACCACCGAATTACTGTGCTAGTGTGGCCGCACTCATTTCGACTTTATACAACCTGTATCTCAAATCCGAATTATCTAAATTCGGATTAATCCCGTAGTGTAGACATACCCTTTGTTGGTAATATTTTGGTACAGGTGAGTGGTTTTCACTGGCTTACTTGCCTCCATGAGTCATTTATAGGCTAAATAACATGAGAACTGGGGTTCTCATATGAATCCCATTATCCAGAAGCTAAAATGCATGAGATCTGAAGAGGCAGACCAGATGGGAAGTACCGAAGATGCTTGGAACATTGGAGGAGGGAAGCTATTCCAAGCCCAGGAACTGAAATATCATGAGAAGACTATGCAGTTCAATGTTTATTAAATCACAGATGACATCTGTCTTTGTCAAATACAACCCCACCCCCCCAAACATACACAATCTAAAACAGCACCATCCAGATAATACATCAAAATGTCAGTTAGAACATAATATAAACTCTCTTTTTCAGCATAGTACAAAAAGGGCAAAATTTGCCACTGAGTTGATTACTGCCGGTGGCTGAGAAAAAAATTAAGACATTATTTTTTGGGAGGATGATAAAAAAAATGTTTTTATACAAAAGAGGCAAAATCCAGCATGCTGAAAAATTCTACAGTGCAAAAGATGAGGTTAATCTTCCAATGCTCCAGATTTAGATGGGCAAAAATGAAGATGTGAAGGAAATTTTCCATATCTATCCGTAAGGACAGCCGTTTCCATGGTTTGGAATCTTAAAATACATGCCTTACATAACTGAGGATTTGATCACTCATTCAAAAAGAGTTCAAAAATATGAGCTGTTGTGAAGACTAGCTCACTCATTTTGGTTCCATAAGTGTCTTCTTGAGGCACTGAAGAAGCCGGTGACAAACATAATATATGAAAATACTAATAAATTAGAGATGATCTGCACTAAAACTGCAACCATGCCAAGGGATTCCATTAAAACAGTGTTCCAGCTGGTAGCATAAGTGGGACCGTAGCTATGTCCCATAGCAGGCTAAAGCCTGGGGCATCAAACTTGGGGATTACTCCAATTTGCCTCCTAACAAAATGTCAATGTATCTCAATTGAAGCCGCCATATTTTCACTAATCTTGCCAACAGGGTACGACATTAACTTGGGTCAATAGGTTTCTCCATAGCAGAAAAATAATCAATCACTCTTCAACTGTAACAATATATTGTGCTCTCTCTCTCTTTCCACCCCACAGCATAATTTATGAGGTGACGGGGATGTGGCTATTCGGGAGGCTGTTCTGTAAAGTGTGGATCTCTTTTGATGTCATGTTCTGCACGGCGTCCATTGTCACATTGTGCTTTATCAGTCTGGATAGATATTGCTCCGTGGTGACCCCCTATCATTATTCAATGAGGATGTCACGTCGAAGGCGAGTATACTTCTCAAAAGATCGTAGAAATGGAGGGAGGTTTTAGGATCTGTCAGACATTCCATCATCAGTCCCAATTCCAGGGTTTAACAACTATCATTAAACATCCCTGGAGGGCTAACTTGGGCAGATTGTCATCTCTGCTCTGACACCTCAAATTCAAATAGGAGCTAAGCACTGCACACATTAAGAAAGAATAATTTAAGATCAAGAATTGAGAGGAAGACTTATCCAGTGGTTAGGGTGCTAGAAAGGGACTTGGGAAAGCCTGACTTGATTTCCTGCTCTGCCACAGACTTCCTGTGTGACCTTGGGCAAGTCACTTAGTCTCTGTGTCGCAGTTCCCCCATCTATAAGATCATAGCGCTGCCCTGCCTCACAGATGCGTGTTGTGAGGCTAAAGAAAGACTGTGAGGCAGTCCAATACTACAAAAATGGAGACCATACAAGTACCTAGACACAGGCTATCAAGTCTCATATTCTAAAATAGTATCTATGTAATAAGATCCCAGGATTGTCACTCTGAAGCCTAGAATGTCTGTACAGTGTGAAGTGATAGAAACAGCAACAGGCATGGCTGAGAGCTCTTTTTGTTTAGAATATCACCAGGTTCAGTCACCACTGGGGTTCACTGTCATCGCTGTCCAATTTTTAGGTTCTCAGACATTTTGATGTTATGAATTACACCCATGTACAGCTACAGTAAGGCATGTACTCCATGCCAAGAGTCCTAAACCATTGTGATCTCAGAGGTAACAACCAATCACCACCCTCCTTCTACAGCTAATTTGCATGCAACACTTTCATTGGTTGTGAGGGAGACTGCACAGATGGTGGATTAGTTGGCCCAAATGCCACACCTGTGTGACAGGACAGGCTTTCAGCTACGAGGTTATTTATATTTAACTCCCTCTAGGGCTAATTTTTGAGTGCCTAAATCCTTCAGAGTTTTTACTCAGATGTGGAACACACCCTTACTATGGGCCATGACAGTTCCAGATGAGCCATTCGCAGCCACCACCCAAAATCTGATCCGTATTTGATAAGCAGCCCTTTGCACCATTTAAAGAGCCCTACTTTTGTGCTTTTTTGGTGTGGAGGATGCGGTAAGATATAAAGAACCCTGGCCTGCATGCACTTCTATGAATGCCCCTTTTGAATTAAGAACATGTTGCAAAATTATTTGGCTAGTAGTGAGTTTTAGGTAGTGCTGCAGGCTTCATACATACCTGCAGGCACAAGGGAGTCAGTGTGCCCACCTACATGTTTCAGGAGGTAGCTATGCCCAGGAAAATGTAGGTAGTAGAACCTCCGAAAAACACAAGAATGGCCATACTGGGTCAGCCCAATGGTCTATCAAGCCCAGCGTCCTGTCTTCTGACAGTGGCCAGTGCCAGACGTTTCAGAGGGAATGAACAGAACAGGGCAATTTAGAGTGATCCATCCCCCATCATGCAGTTCCAGTATCTGGCACTCAGAGGTTTAGGGATACCTGGAGCATGAAGTTCCCATCCCTGATCATCTTGGAGGATAGGTCCATCAGTGACTATTAGCCATGAAATTATCTAAGTCTTCTTTGAACTCAGTTATACTTTTGGCCTTCACATCCCCTGGCAATGAGTTCCACAGGTTAACTGTGCAGTGTGTGAGGAAGTACTTCCTTATATTTGGTGTAGACCTACTGCCTATACATTTCATTGGGTGACCCCTGGTTCTGGTATTATGTGAAAGGGTAAACAACACTTCCTTATTCACTTTCTCCACTTCAGGCACAATTTTGTAGCCCTCTGTCAGATTCCCCCCTTGACTCATCTCTTTTCCAAGTTGAACCATCCCAGTCTTTTAAATCTCTCCTCATACAGAAGCTGTTCCATTCCTCTAATCATTTTCATTGCCCTTCTCAGTACCTTTTGCAATTCTAACATATCTTTTCTGAGATGGGATGACTAGAACTGGATGCAGTATTCAAGGTGTGGGCATGTCATGGATTTACCCTCACCATCCTAACCCAGGAGTTCCAGTGGTGAGGGCAGGTTTAAGCTCCTACCAGTGTTCCATAGGAAACCCACAGGAGAGGGCTGCTGGGACACTTTAGGTAAGTGAGACTTTCCAGGTGCCCTGGCCTTGCCCTCTGCAGCCAGCAATTGTGTTGTATCACTCTCTAGCAAGATAAGAGCTTTAGCTAATAGTATGGCTGCATGTGTCCATTAAAAAAAAAAATCATAAATCTAGATGGGAAATTAGGGCCCCCTGCTAAGCTGTGGCAGAGGGTTGCAAAGTTTGGGCATCACGTCTTAAAAGCATAAGATGACTATCACCTCCTGACCCTACAACTGGTTGGAAATTTTAAATGTTTCAATACTCTAACAGAAAATATTCCCTGAAACAATGTTTCCCCCTATTTTTCCAAACAGTTCTATCAGTCCCTGACACACAGACTGGCCTAAACATAAGCCTAATCCAAATAACCCAGACCTTGGAAACGTTCAAATTTGGACCAAAACATTGCATCTCAGGCTTCTCTATACTAACCTCTTCAGAAGCATTAACTAATCTTCACCACACACCTGTGGAGTATCATTAGCGTCAGCGGTTTTCAAAGGAAGATCTCAGAATAACTTGTGCTCCCAAGTTTTTACCTTCCTGCTCTTCCATTTGCAGGTGCATCATAATGACCTGCATGGTCTGGGTATACTCCTCCCTCATTTCCTTCCTACCAGTCATGCAAGGCTGGAATGAGATACCAGGTGTAGATTTTGATGCTGGCAAAGAGTGCATCTTTGTCACCAACTGGACTTTTGCCATCGTAGCTTCTGCCCTGGCATTTTTTGTCCCGTTCATGATTATGTGCAGCATGTATTTCTTCATCTACCGAGCATCACGACTCAAGGCCACCCGCATCATGTCTCAGTCCCTTGAAATTCACTACCATCCCAACAGCAAGAGGCAGAACAACCTGCAGCTGGAAAACAAAGCCACTCGGACAATTAGCATCATCATCTCAGTCTTCATATTGTGCTGGTTACCCTACTTTGTTCTGAATGTATGGCTAGCTGCTAAAGGTACCAGTTCCACCAGCGCAGTCCTGGTTGATGCCTTCAAGATCATAACTTGGTTAGGTTATTGCAATTCTACTATCAACCCCATGCTCTACGCCTTTCTGAATCGGGATTTCCAACGGGCTCTGAAGAAGCTGTTCATCTGCAGGCGCAGGTCTCAGGTGGATATTGGAGAAGATATGGTTTCAATAGCCACTTTTTCCAAGACTGCTCAAGACCCAGAATACAGCATTAAAGTCCCAATGCCCGCTGGAGCACTGAAGAGCAAGCATAAACAAAGTACTGGGTTACTTGTTGCAGGATGAGACAGATGAAGAGTGTATGGTGATTAGTGTGTATATTTTTTCTGGGGGGGGGGGGAGGGGGTTGTCTATTAATTGAAATTTTTTTTGGGAAGAGATTGGGTACAAGATTACAAATGTATTTTTATTTTGGCTGTAACCTGTGTGAAATGTAAGCACGACAGAGTGATGCCATATTGTCCTTTCATCTTCCTTTGTGCTGTGAACAAAATTAGTAGCCCTTTCCAGAAGAACAGCAAAGGACCTTGATCTTGCAGCTGAGTTGTCAAAACCAATTGGCTAGTTTCCCATTAAAAAAAACTATTACGCTATATATAAATAGCAGAAAAGTTTCCTGTGAATGATTCAGCCTTCATGTTGAAAAAGTAGGCGTGAAAACATGAATTGTGCTCCCTGAGCTTTTAGCCGGGTGTACTCTACAATTGAGAAGGATACGTGCTGCCTAAGGGCAATTCAATACAGCCCTGGTCCTGCAAAGGGCTCAACATTACTTGCACGTTTTCAATGGGACTACTTGTGAATAAAGTTCATCATGCACAGAGGTGCTGGTAGGCTCTAACCTATGAATGAAATTCACTCATGTGCAGAGAGACAGCACAAGATCCAGTCACCAGTGACCTCAGAGGTGCCTAGATCTTGTGTTGGCTCTCTGCACCGTGGTAGATTTCACCCCAATTTTCTTCAGAAATAAGTGTGTAGTTGCAAAGCTTATAAACTTTCCACTCTACATCTGAGAGATTTAAAATAAGTGATTCATCAACAGCAAGTGCAGACAGATAGGAGAGGTGTTCGTGTACATGAAGTGTGTGTTCAGTTTGTAAAATCAAATAGTGTTGATTCCAGGCAGTGACAGTCTGTGCTTTTTCCACAAGGAGTCTTGTCATTTAATGTATAAAAGGAACTTGCTGTGTCCCAGGCCTATGGAAGGCGGCCCAACCAAATACGACAAGTATGGAAATCTTTATCGTTCTATAGAATTTGTAGAGCCCCTGTTGTCCAAGATGTTCTAAGTGGTCTACAATTGTCTAAAAAAGACGCACAGGACACTGGAGAAGCAGGTAAGGGATGCAAAAAAAAAAGGAAGTGGGGGGGATGGGAGGAGGAGAGATTCACCGGAGTTTGAATGTGACCAGACATTGTATAACAAAACCACCCTGCTGATGAGAGGTGAAGCATACTGTGGCTCAGGGGTGGCTGAGAGAAACTCCCCCTGTGCCTACTCAGTCTGACTGTGAAGCTAGGTAAATCTCTCAAGGCAGGCAGTACGTGATCCCTCCTGTTTTGACTCGGCTATAGTCTGGCTCCAGAATACCCTGAATTGGATTGCATTTTTCAGCACAGCAGCCTCCTGAGGGCAATCTGGCTTCATCAGGCAACCCACCATCCAGAACACTTCCCCTGGCTGGAAGCTACGAAGAAGGACCTTTTAGGGTATGTCTACACTGCAATTAAACACCCGCAGCTGGCTTGGTCAGCTGACTCAGGTTCCCGGGGCTTGGACTATGGGGCTGTTTAACTGAGGTGTAGATGCTCAGGCAGGATCCTGGGCTCTAAGACCCTCCCTGTTTGTGAGGTCCCAGAGCCTGGGCTCCATCCCAAGTCTGAATGTCTACACCACAATTTTACAGCCCTGCAGCCCAAGCCCAATGAGCCCGAGTCATTGATATGGGCCAGCTGCAAATGTTTAAGTGCAGTGAAGACATATCCTTAGAGCCTACTGTTACCATGACATAAAATTGCACTTCAGTCAGATGCTGCAGTCAATTGGATTCAGTGACAGACCTTTGACACTCCTATGGTCTATAGTATACCAACCTGACTAACTCAGAGGTCTTAACTAGAAGTGCATTTTGTGGAATAGGGAGGGGGTTAAACAGATGAAAAAAGTCCTCATCAAGGACTAGGACTTCAAAAGGTATCAGACAAGCCTGTGAGTTACTAGAGTGCAGAACAAAAGCACCAACACAAAAAAATGTTTAGTATTAAAATTCAGCCCCCCCCCCAAGAAAGCTAAAAATATTTTCTTCAAACTTCCCCAATACACTCATCTCTAGACTAAGACCAGTCTTCAGAAATTTCAGGACAAAGGTTAATTCTCCTAAGAGAAAGTCTCGGTGTCTGTCTCCTTCTCGTGTGGCCCCTCCATCAACTGGAATTTTAGCACGGTTGAAAGTCCCACCTCAGTCTTATAAGTTAGTAAGAATCAAACTTGTCACAGTGCAGACTATAAAACTGAACTTGGCTCAAAAGTAAAACAAGTTGGAGGACTGGCTTTTCTATCCTATTCAGCCCATGTAAATCTGCCATCAGGGTTGCTTATTGTGTATAGTTTTTGTTTTTAAAGAAAAGCAACTATAAAGCTTTAAATAAAAAACTTTATTAAATCATTTAGACTTGAAAGAAGTCACAATAATTAATGCACTTCACAATTGTAGTAAGTGCATTCTGTACACCACCAACCCAAATGGATTGATTCTGCATTTTATAAATAAAAAAAACGTATTTACAATGAACAATAAAAGCTTCGTATTAGGCAGTTAAATTAGCAGATTACACAAACGCCTACACTTGATTTAGAAAAGTACAAATCTACAATATTACATAATATACTTATGACTTAATTAGGTTTAAAAATTCCAGAATTTCAAGATTTTGATATATGCTTAATTTCTTACTATGGCTCTTCATAACAATATCTATAACCTTTTTTGGGGAGCGGAAGCGGGGGACAAAAACCTCCTTTTGCCCTCTACAGACTTGCTAGTACAAAACACATTCCCTAAAATCTACTATGGTGTGGAAATACAATCCACCAGTTCTTCTAAAGACAGGCTATGAATAGTGATCGTATGTACACCTGTGATACTTTTACTTTAAAAATAGTGCAGATTCCCAGTTTACCCACCAGGGACAAAAATGGAGTCATGATTTTTCAAAGTTTCAAGATCATCTTCATTTCTCCAGAAAGCAAGTGATCAGGGAATATATTCATCAGGTTTAGAGACTAATTTATTCTATAAAAATACAGCATTTTAATTCTATTTACATATAACAGATCTCTCCAGTTTCCCCCGACAGCTAACAAAATGTAAGCAGTGTACTGGACAAACCAACCTATGCAGATCAAGGTAGAAAGAGCAATGGAATGCAAAAAGTTTAGTTACTGGCTTTCATCGGGTCATCTAACAATAGCGAACAAGTTTAACTGAGCTCCATCCAACGTGTTTTCTACATAACTTGAGAAACAGAGAACAACTGTTTCAGAGATCAACATTACGTGACAGAGGTTCCGGCCTGCTGAATAATCACTTTGAGACGTGTGGAGTATACTCAGGATAATTGTGCCCAATTATTTGCTTGGTTGTCTTGAATGCTTAATTCCAGAGGAACTCATTGTCCGTGACCTCTGCCTAAGCAGTGATTTTGCTGGGAGTTCTAAGTCTTCAAATAAAGGGTTTTCTATGATGTCTTCTGCCTCTGGTCTTTCAGTGGGACTTGGAGAGAGCATGTGTTTTACCATAGTGTACTAGAAGAAAACAAATGATGTGCTATGTGACATTTCAGACAACAAAACTATTTTCAAATGGCAGTGTCATTTAATGTTCTAGCTTTAGTTTTAGATGCATGAACAACTAGAAGACACCCCAAAATGCTTTTCTAGCAATTTGTTCATTAATCCTTTGGCACAGTGGCTGGGAGTACATAAAAGGCCTGAAATCTGGATGCACAGTGGCATCAGATTGACCCTTATGTCTAAAGGATTAAAGGCCCACTTGTCTAGTCAAATCTGGCCCAAGATCTTTTAATAAAGCAAAAGGGGAAAAATAATAATTGCACATTTACAAACTCTACAAATCTTGTGCCAAGTTTCCCTTAAGCATGCACTCAATCCTTAGATTTAAGAAACTACTGATAGCTAGTCTTAAAGGGAAACTCCAGTGTGTCAAAGCATAATATAGGTAGATACATATTGAATAAATATTTTAAATAGTTAAAACTAAATATTTATTGTACCTTTAGAGAAATAAAGCACCTTTAATCTCACTTCAGCTCAGTACTCACAGCACACCACACCTGTAGAAGTCAGGCTGAAGGAGGCTGATCTAGTCTGAGTACAGGGCTGAAGCAGCCAGAAAAGAACCGGGAAATGAGAGACTCACAATTTCTCATGAAGGGGTTTTGCAAATTAGGACCCTCTTCCTCTGAAGTTATCCAACTACTTTAGAGGGACACAGATTTGACAACCCCAAAATATAGCATGTCATGCCCCATGATATATTTTTGCTTACACAATTTTCCCCTTAAAGAGATCCAACTCTTATTATTGGTTCCCAAGGGCGTGTGTGTGTGTGTGAATTCACGTGCAGCCCCGTCTCACTTATCTAGGACTGTTTCCTGCATTACGAATATGGATTTAAAACATGAGGATGGGAAAAAAAGAGTATGTAAAGTGCATGCTCCTACATTAGCAAAACCATATTATTTTCAACTCATAGCAATTAGACTATGTGGGGCAAATGGTATCAGTGTACAGGTTATAGCAGTGTGATTTAAAAATGACTACTCCTTATTTCAGAGGCACAGTAAAGTACCTGAAATAGGAATTTGGTTAAAAACCAGAATAGTTAAGACTACTTCACTTGTCTTTGCCACTTGACATTCCAGTTACTTTAGAATATAGAACTAAGATCAAATAGATTTACCTCCTGTGCATATTTCTGAGTAAACAAAGGTGGAAACGTCAAACTTCTTACGTCACTTAATGTCTGTAACAATATTAAAAAGAGGTCATTAAACATCTTGTCCATTTAATTATTGTTCTCAAAGTTAAGATACAAACTTAACAAAACTGCACTATGCACACAAATCAGTCCTGCACAATACTTTTAATACTGCTGATGAACAAGAGAGAAACCGTAGTGTTTATTAAGACTTACGTCATTGGTTAGAATGATGATGCACTTAAACAAACATTCAAGTCGCTGCTTTCCATGGGGCAGAGTTTGCACTCAGAGACATGACAGAAGAGTTCGGGGTTTGTAACGCTAAGAAACTCAGCCACTTCCCCATAGTAATGCTTTTCTGGCCCAGCCTAATACTGTCAACAGAGCAGTATTATGGACAGTGTACTGCTACGAACACTTGGAATCGTCTGTATTACACCTAGGACACTCAAGATTAAGATCACTGGCTAAAGATCTTAGAAAGCCAAATGGATACTCACACCTACTTCATACCTATTGACTAATGAACAGATTACAAGTTTTATAATTCATTAGAATTATAGTTATAATTCATTAGAAACTTAGTTGCCTTTGTGCAACATAACCCATCTCCTTACAGTCCATGTTCACTTCATACCAAATATGTTGGCTCCCTCTAGTGGAAATATTTTCCCCAGTCAACTTAGTTACAAATCACTACACTGCTGCAGCTAATAATGAATTTAAATTGCCTAATTTCCAGTACTAATCCATGACCCATTTGAGCATGCCTTAGAAACAGGAGATGCTTTGCATTTGACTTTGTTAAAAAAGGGCCCCATTTGCAGCAATTTGGACACAAAATCTGAAGCTTAAAGTCAGTCAAATATTATCCGGGAACCGAGACGTCTAAACCCCTGATGAGTCATACTGCCGGGTGGTGACTGCCGTTCTAACTCGGCCAGGAAAAACAGTTTCATGGAAAAAGGGCACTGAAATCTTGGGATTAAGCAGGGTGTCGTCTGAAGAATCCTGCTCTCTTTGTAGGACTAAATAGATCAGCATTTGGTGTTCTAATTTAGAAGTATCTTGCACTGCCACAGCCCCACATCTGCCTGAGCCCTGCTGCTTTGGTCTGAGGAAGGGGCAGAAGTGACTCATGCTCTGAATCCTAAGCTTTCAGTTTCTTGTCTGTTGCCCAGGTTTTATTGGGGGTAAGGCACCTCTGTCTAGCTAAGAGTCAGGGAGAGGGCTCTTATTTTTGGCTACTAGTGCTCAGTCATGGCTAGTTCAAAGAGCCCGTTGAACAGCCCTTCCTTACCAGCATGACAGGTGAGTGGGAGGAAGTGAGCACAGGATTAGCTAAAATGCCATCCTGAGCAGGATTAGCTGAAGTCAAGGGTCACACACACACACACACACACAACTGAAGAAAATACAGTGAAAACAAAAAACAAGAGAGTTCTCTTCTGATTAGCCATAGACTCCTGGGGCTTGTCCAAACAGCCACTCACTGCATGGCAAGTCGGGGTGTGAATCTACAGCACCCCAGCCTGCCGTGCACCAAGGGTCCATGGGGCTCCTGCTGCCAGTTCTGTAGGGTGCTTTGACCTACTGCTGGTGCACTGCAGATTTACGCCCTGGCTTTCCACGAATGAAATCGTTGTACAGACAAGCCCCTGGAGGTAGCACTCTGGATACAGTGTGATTTAGGGTCCTGTTCCCTTGACTGACAGGTTTGCTTCTGCATCCATGGCAGAAAGTGGACAGACAATGATCTTACTTATTTTATGGGCTTCTTGCCTGAGAATGAGAAGGAAAGTGTTCTAGGGGAGGGGAGGAATGTGTCCCAGTAAATTTAACGTTAAATGTGGAAAAGCAGAATTAGAAGTGGTTTTGGCGACAAGTGACTCAAGTTAAGCAATTACCCTTGCTCTCCTGGGGGCATGTTCATATAGATTATAAAACCCCACAGCTATTAAGACGCCGTACTCAGTGGAGTGCAAGACTGCATTAGGAGAGATGCTTTCAGGCCAGACTTATGTTCAGTGGAAAGGGCTGTGAGACAAAATTTGAACTACGCCAAAACAGTCCACTTCACAAAGAATTTAAATCCACCATTCCTGTCAATAACTAACCTTGGTGGAAACACAACACTTGTCCTCTCCTACACAGACCATTATTCACCAAGTACAGGCAAGGCTCCTTCCCTGGCCCTCATTCTTCTGCTGTGAATGAATTCTCAAGGAGCAAGGAAGGATCTATATGCATTTTTCTAAATCAGATTTTCCTAACAGAACACTGTTAAGTGGGAATTACGATACAACAGAATGTAGCAGGAAAAACCATTAACCTCTCCCCAATTCATGGCTAATGCAACACGTGAACAACGAGAGTCACCCAATTGCTGGAGAAGTAGGCAAGGCTGCTTTAAGGTCAGGAAGTCTACTCTGACTGGACTTCAAAAGCAGGGAAAAGCAGCAGGAACCTTCCCTGGGTGTTTTGGAGGAAGTGGAGGAGAAGAAAAGAGAGAGTGGGAGGGGTGAAAGGAAGAAGGGTGACATATAGAAAATGAATCCAAGAATTGGGTTTCAACTACAAAGCTGTAATGAGATCTCTGGGCTCTGGTACATTCTAGTTCTATAGCTTCCCTTAGATGGCTTTAGAAATGAAGAAATTATGGCCTCATAATTAAGTTGCCCATATTTGCTCTACTGTACAAGTCCTGCATACTGCTCCATGTCACTCTGATTCGTGGGCAACATAGAAACAATTCTTTATTACACTGCAACCAACTCTGGCATGTCTTACTGCTATATCGTAATAATCTCATACAAATATCTGGAAAGGCACTTTCATACAGTACATTATATACAGAAATGGTGGAATTGAGATTAGTATTTTTGCACAAGAGCATACCTACCCTAACCCGCTCCATCTGAGTATTAAAGGGGTAAAGCAGCTCAAACAGAATCAGTCCCAGAGAGAAGATATCCACTTTGTGTGAATACGTGTTCCCATAAATCTGGAAAATGCAAGATCAGGTTCATGTTACTTGGAGTGTTCTGACAGTATTTGTCAGTGCATTTGAAATCACTATGGAACACACAAAACCCCGTTAAGTTAAATGCACACAATCAGTTCTTTACAGGGCTGAAGAGGGTGATTCGTCAGGCACTATATTCAGGTTTTAACAGTAATGGTCTTTCCTTAGAAGCATAATTGAACAAGTTTTACAAGTAATTTTTTAAAAGTAACTCTGAAAATACCAATATCAGATTTCAGTTCATACTGAAATTTTACTTTGATGGGTACAGCACAAGAACCCGAACAGAACTCTGATCACATCAAGTTATAATCCTCCAAACTAAAAAACAGATCAGGGTCCTGCATCCTGGGAATCGGCTATATATTGCCAGGAATACGGTCATTATTCCTTCAATTCCTAGGCCAGATTTTCAGTGGGGCCTCAACATGGCTTCCACGTGTACTCACCTAATTTCGCATATGCACTTTTCCAGCACCAACACCTGCATGTGCAGTTGGACTTTTAAAAAAAAAGCTTGCGTGAACTCCATCACCTGGGTTCACATAAGTCAGTCCTGGAAAGGTGTGTACAGCCATGTATGTACACAAGTGGATGCCGAACTCCAGTTCTTGATAACCCCAATATCTGAGTATACACATGCAAGGCATGAAGTTGATCCTGACCACTCAATACTTTTCTAATAGGCAGAAATAAATTAAACAAACTTTAAAAAAATATTACATCTTTTTTCAAGAAGAGAATTAAATCCATTCATGACACTGCATCGTGCAAGAGAAAACCTTCACCTGTTCTGGGCTCATGTAAAGTTTGGTCCCAACTTGTCCTGTGTGTCTGGCATAAGCTGGCATTGGAGTAAGAACAGATTCTTCCTCCTCATCTTGGTCCATAGCCGTTACCAGGCCGAAGTCCCCAACCTTTACTATATCATCCATTGTGAAAAATATATTAGAAGGCTGGAAAACCAATCAGATGAGAGAAAAAAAGAATTACAAACATGAAACAAAAGCCTTCCTATTTACAACAATTCATTCAGGCAGACGATATTAAAGGTGAACTGCAAAATAAAGATCAATTTACTTAACTGAGAATCCCAGCTACCCTGGCAAAGAGCATTCAGAATTAACGGAAGTCTCACTTTCTTTAAATCCCTTTAACGGACAATGGTTGGCTACTGCCTCCCTGTAGAGGGTTGAACATGCTTTACATATCTATTGTCAACACCTCTATGAGGGAAACACTCCTAGAGTAAGAGTTGGGGCAACTCAAGGTGCATCTACACGGCACACTTTTCGGCAGCATGTAGAGTGCCTACATGGGACACTCCCCTGCAGGGGTGTAAATAGTGTAGATGGTGAAACACTGCTTACACGAGTAAAGACATGCCTGAAGTCGGTGGGTATGTACCTGGGTATATATCCAATACGCTCTCTACTCACCCAAGCAGTGTCTCCCTGCCTACATTGCTATTTTTAGCAGTGGAGGAGTCTCCTGCTGCCTCCCTGCTGCTGGAGCCTTTCCCCGCCACAGGGAAGTACTCTGGCGGTGGGGAAAAGGCTCTGGCAGGCGGAATGCAGAAGGGAACTGTCTCCTCCCTGCCAGAGCCTTTCACTGACATGTAGCTACATGCCACGGTGTGGACAGAGCCTGCTTTTCACTGCAGCATGTAGCTTGACATACCCTAAACGCGGCCTACATTGGTGTGCAGTGTAGACATAGCCTGAGTCACAGAGAGGTTCCTGATTCCCCCTTGATCACATGGCTGGGTTGGGAATTAAGTCACAAATCAGTGGCTGGGTCAGGAATGGACGTCTGTCGTGCTCACTCCGTCCCCTGATCTGACCTGCAGACCACACACTGAGTAGTTTTGACCCAGACTGCAGTACTACTCTTAATCACAACATTACATTATAAACATAACGGAACGCTGAGAATTAAGTCCATGCTTTCCTACCGATACTATGCTGATCTAGCTGCTAGAAAGCCAGACCAGTATATCCACAATGGAACAAAAAGGTAATTCCCGATTTAAAATCGAATATTTTTATGGTTTATGAATGTAGTAGTGAACTAGTCTCAGCCCCAGCTTACTAACTGCCCGAAAACACAGTCACTAGCAAGAGCTACTGACCCATAACGACCTTTATGGTGTGTGTCCACACACACACACACACACACACACACACAGCTGCACACAGAAAAGAGCATCTGTATAATGATGGTTATTTCTAAATGATGTAGTGCAAGTCTCTATTCTGTTTGGTCAATGCCCTCAGACTTCCTACTGACATGCCCACAACAGACGCGGCTGTCTACCCTCCCACTACCCCAGGTATTAAACACATGAAAGGAGTTATTTTAGTGGAGGAAGGGTGGACTTTAAGAAGGGGCCCGAAGAAGCAGGGATGGAGGAGATATTAGGAATGGGGCTAGGTGAAGAGGTGGCTAGAGGGAGCTGAGGAAGTCTACGCCCCTCAGAATTCATCACCAGAGCACGGAGAGGTGCATGGGTGAGAGGACACAAGACATGTTTATTGTCCGTTAACCATGGAGCAGGGAACAGAACTTTCTTGGCAGAGCTGGAGCTTTGGAATGCTTTTCCACAAGAGTAAAGAACGGTTACAAACCTGACCACCACCATCTCCAAAGCACACCTCACTACCTTGGCTTTGCCACCATTGCCACCTGCCCATGGTGTGGGGGAGAGGGATGAGTGAAAGCAAAGTCTGTTGACTTGTGTGTCAAAAGCTTAGATAGCAGCTCTCAGCTGAACATGGTATAAATCTATAGACAGGGAGTGCCTTGTTAATTCAGTAATAATCACTCCCGGGGCTGGTAAACTCAGCCTCAGGGCTTGTTTCCTACAATAATTTCCTAAAATGAATACCTTGGCCTTGAGAGTTTCAATGCCGTATAATTACTGCCTTGTAAATGTAGAACATCCTCAAAAATCTCTATAAAAGGTATTTATACGGCCCTCATCACCAGTGTATGAACACCTCCCAACTGAAATGAATAAAAACTCTCCCTCCCCAACCTTCTCTTCCTGTAGGTTGGATATCAAAATACCTATTTCAGACTAGTATGGAACTAGTCTGCTGGGCACAGATTCCTCCACTAGTGATTTAGATACCATAGCCTCAGGTTGTCTCCAGTTTACAGACAAGATCACACTTCCTCCTCCAAGACAATGAAAAAGGAAGAAAGTGTTATGGATAGGGAGAGTGAGGGATTCTAAAAAGCAGAGGAATTGGACTCCCAAGAACAGATATTTTTCTTTCAATCCTCTTTCCCTTTACCTAGCCTATAGCTTCAAGCAATCAAGGAGATCTGGAACTTTCAAACGTTACAAATGGCAACAAAAACAAGCCAACGAGTAAACAAGGAAGAATAACTTTCCGAGAAGAAAAAAAATCAAGCAGTAGACTCTCTGATGTAAGGTAACAGGTCAAAAGGAAACTTTAGAGGGATGTGGCAATCACTCAGACAACTTTTCTAGAGCATCTGTTGAACAAGATGAAGTTCTCAGTAGTATGCTTTTTTCATGTTAGCAATGGAGCAAACTGCCTTTCTGGAAAACTACTGCCTGGTTAGGGAACTCTGCCTGCAATTTGTCCCATAAAGTGAGACCTCTTTTCTCTTTTGGTGTCAGATGCCAGAATGAGCTTGAAAAGGTATTATAATGAAAACCAGACAGTTTTATGTTCATGTTGCTCATTCCCTTCCAATGAAATCCAAATGTGACATCTCTCATTGGTTGAGGGAATAGCATAAATTCCTTTTACCTTGAAATGAGGCCAGCTCTGATCAGTGAGAGCCTTAAATACCTGTATTTATAATGAACAATCCTGGAACTACGCAGTTAATGAAGTGTGGTTACTTACTAAAATGGTACGAACAACCTCTTATTATATTGGACAAACCACAGAATTAGGTAAAGATTTGTTCCAGTAAGTTTCAAGAACCACAGAAAAGTGAATGAACCAGCTTGTTGATTCAACCAAGAAAAAAAAAAAAAAGCTTCCCTCCTAAAACAGCATCCGAATATCGTAGCTGCAAGATACAGATTTTTAGACACTTTTTTGGGACACTCAATAAAGAACGTTGTTCATTCAAGGGAATACCCCTAATGCTGCTTATACTAAGCAAGAATTTAGAAAGGGGAGAAATTTAGAACATCTTATCCACCTCCTTGCCAGTGTCTGTAAAACTTTGAGGAGGCCCTTGCAAGATTCTAACTCACAACTGCTAGTTTAGAAGGTCAGAGCTCTAACTGAAGATCTATAGGAAAGATAGTTACCTGTTCCGCAACTGGTGTTCTTTGAGATGTGTTGCTCATGTCCATTCCATGACCCGCCCTTCTTCCCCACTGTCGGAGTTTCCGGCAAGAAGAAACTGAGGGTGTGGGGAGCTGGCAGCGCCCCTTATACCATGGCATATATGTGCCACTCCAGTGGGCCCCAGAGCCGGTCCCCTATGGATACCACTGAGGGAAAAACTTCTGTCACTGGCATGTGGCGAGCACACACATCTACAATGGAATGGACATGAGCAAGCACTCAAAGAAGAACCTCAGCACCCTTGTACTGGAGAACCAGTTTAAGCCACTGATCACAATGAAAGGCTCTGGGAAAGCTATAAGATACCCATAGTATTATTATTACTATTGTGTTTTAACAACATTTTTTTCATGTGTGGGGCAAGGTACCAATATGTTTACAATTCAAGTATCTGAAAATTATCCTTCTGTTCCGTTTCTCAGGGATTAAAATTTCTGATTCTTGGTTCAAAAAAATCAATAGTAAAAAGTTTGCTGGTTCCAAAAATAGTTGGACTGGTTCCAAGTGTTTCTAACTCTGGCATATTTTTGCTGTTGTATCTCATTTTGAACTCTGTAGAATGTTGTTAGTTTCACAAACCTTAACATTCTTTGTACCTGTGATGGCTGCCTTCCCTAGCACCGTCTGTGTGTTTCAGTTGATGTCAAATAGTTACGGTTTCCATGTTTGAGGAGCTATAACATTTCAGATAAATGGGGGGGGGGGGGGGGGGGAAGAGTGGACTTTATCTTGTTCTTCCAAGTTCAGTATTTACTCCAATTAATTGGGCAATGACCGCTCCTCAACCAAACAGGAACTACCTCTGACATCAGCAACAACATGGGACTCAGTTTCTCAGAATTCATTGGGAGAAGCAGCAACAGTGAAGTACAAATAGTATCTAAGTTTCGATATTCATCAGCACATACTGATGGTGTACAATAGTGATTCTAATGCTAGCAGCCACTAACATCAGGTCAGAATTTAAGTAAAGGGGGAAAAGGCACAATGACAATCAGAATGATGCAATTTTAATTTATGACCTCAATATCTCAAACCATCAGAACTAGAAACAAACACTACAACAGCTTCCCCATGGCGAACAGCATTCACTTCTAATCCTGATGTTTTAATAGCTATCAGACATTATAAAGTCATTACAACCCTCAGACCAGTTGTACTTAGGTTTTGGCATTGGTCCACGACTTCAACTGCGAGTAGTTTAATTTTCAGTTCTGGAATGACAGCACTTTTTACCTTCGAAAACCAGAGTTCCTAGGCAGTATCACCACAGCAAAGGGAAGAAGAGAGATACCAGTATTAGCTGGTTCACTTTGAATTGTAGAACTGATTTCAGAATGGAAAGTAACTATGGCCTCTAGCACAACCACCACCTAAGGTGCATGCTACCATAAAGTAACTCCACTGGAAACAGAGTGAACTAAAGGATGTCATAATGAATGCACCTTACCTGTGCCTGGTAGGAATAATCCTATAGTTGGGAAATCTTCATAGCCATAAGTAATGGTAATATTTACCCCACCTGGACAAGTGTATTTCCAGAGCACTGTGCAAACATTAACTAACCCTCACAACATCCCGACGAGGTAGAAGATGCTGTCTACTACCTTAATGTGGAAAAGACACAGGGCTTGGCTTTACTGCAGCCTTAGTCTGAGGTATAACGCAAGTGCTATCCCTCACTCTATCCCATACACACACAAAAACTCAAGCTAGATTAAAGTGGTGCTTTAAAAACTTGAGACAGGCAAATTATCTGGGGGCATGGGATGAAACTCAAGAGGTGCTGAAGCTCAAGCTAATAATGTAGTGGGGACTCAGCTACTCCATGCTGTTAATACACTCAGTGCTACCCACGCGTTGTTTTGCAGTGTGACTGCTCTCACTTGAGCCAGGTTAAGTCAAGAGCAGATAACTGGAATGCACATAACTTGCACTAACACTGCCGCAAAGACAAGGCCACAGAAGGGGAGAAAGGACACACAGTGAGTTAGAGATACAACTAGGTTTACAGTTCAGGAGCTCCGGGCTTCTAGTGATGCACACCAGATCATGCTGGATAGTCAAAGGGGTAAGATCTAGGTAGATTTCCTTATCAATACAAACCTTGAGGTCCCTGTGCATTAGTCCTTTACCATGAAGAAACTGAACTGCCTCAGCTATCTGCAGGAATATCTGCAGACACTCTGCTCTTTCCCGCTCCTCTATCGTGCATCTTCTGTTCATCCAGTCTTTGAGGTTTTCCTTCCTGCACAGCTGCATCTGGATATAGAGGTATACTTTTGGCGAGGTGGGTTTGACTTTTTCTGCAATATTTTTAGAAAGATCCAAACTTAAACTTGTTGGCCTTGGAGGAGAAACAGACAGAGAGCTTCCTGAAGGAGATTTCCTATTCCCACATCCTTTTGCACTTGTTTTTTCCTCAAAATGGCAGTAGTCATGGGAAGCATCACTTCTGTTACCTTCCTTACTGGAAGTATTATCGCAGCCAGAATCCTCAAATACAATGGAGGAAGAGGTCCTCTCTCTCAGCCGTACACCAGGCACAGTTGGAGGACAAAGTTCAACGGAGTGGCCTGGATCAGTCTCATCAACAGTACTGTCCTCTATATCACAGTCTGTCAGGACACTGTCCTGCAGGTTTAACATCAGATCTGCTGACTGGTCCAAGTCCCGGTTGTCAGTGGCAGAGAACTCCACTGGAAAAAGTTGACTCTCTGATGAATCGGACTGGCCACAAGCTATCCCCACAGAGAAAGACTTAACCCTCTGTGGTGATGTAGCAATAACTTCAATGTGCTCCTTGGTAGAAAATGGCTCTGTTCTAATTTTGAATGATGGAACGTCCATCGGACTGGGAGAACTGAGCGGCCAATCAATACTAAAAAAAGGAAAGTCAGATTAATACTCCAGAATTGTGTTTAATCCTAAATGCATTGTCTGCAGATAATATGGATCATTTAAGGGGATCTAGCAAGATCTCTATTAGCTTTGCTAATAGAAAGTAAAGCATATCATAGTAATAACTCCGCTTATGTTTGGTAATTTATCATTAACAATCAGGATCCTTTATTATTTATATTTATTACTGACAGCATTGTTTTTCCCTCTGTGCTCGCAATACACTATGAAGTCCCTATTAATCCAAAATCTGAAATGCACCTAATGAAAATACAGAGGTCATATAACGAAACGAAAAAGTTTAGCAGGCAGTATCTCGGTGTTCATTGTGCATAATTATGCTTTTACTGTAGCACAGAAGGGGTTAAACTGGTAGAATATCCCTTGACATGGTGATTAAAAGATGCTTTTGTATTCAGTTTGGAAACTGAAGCCATGGTTGTAAAGTTTAAAATTACATTGTAGCAAAATAAGAAACTTCTAATCACACCAAGGCCCAAGTGCAAAAAAGTCAAGCCAAGTGCTGTAGAATCTCCCATAGGCACAAAACAGAATTTTATTAAAAGGCTAGAGAACACAGGCTAAGAAAAACATTTTAAACGAGATGCAACATATTTGTACATTGCTAATTAAGTCCATCAACTTTAGTTTAAAAATGTATAAGCCTGTTTATACTGGCTGGTCTCTACTTCTTGAATACATCAGCCTTCCCATCCCATCACTAAACACACCATCACTTTCAAAAGATACAGAAACTGTATGTTACCTTTCGTCTTTTATCCACAGTTCATCCATTTTTTCCTGCCATCTCTCAGGTGGTGCTTCCAGCCACGCATTGAAATATCGAACAATACCTGGGTGCTCAAGTTTAGCTAATGCTTTAACTTCTCGCATCACCTTTTCACGAGCCAATTCCCTAGGATTAAACAAAAAATATCACATGCAACAGTCTTATTCAGGCATATCTGAAGAGGATTTAAGCACTGAAATTTAACCAAAGACAGACTAGTATGAGTTGGCCTATTGGTATTACTCAGCACAGACTTGAAGATCTATCTTAAATTCCTCAGCCTCTCTCCCTGCAGTTAAGAGTGCTATAGATATTGCAAGTTCAGCAGTTATGAGCACACCCACTCAGAGATCTCTCTTTCAATTCAGAAGGAGCAACATAAAAGGCGAGACTTTTCATCTCATTCTGTTCTCAGTCATTCTCTAGAGGTGGGGAAACAGTTAGAAGGAGTATCCTCAGGTACACAGAGGACCCTTAGATACACAAAAACAAAAACTAAACTGAAAGGAAATTAAGGTTTTGCAGGATAAAATTCAATTCAGTTTATGTCAAACTATTCGAGCATCAAGGACTTTAAACTGTAACATATAGAAGTGTCTGTGTTTAGAGTCATTGCCCCACTTAACTCCTACAGGAACAGCAGAAAAATACAACCTTTAATTACAGTAAAGAATCTAGAAAGTTAGATATGCTGCATAATACTTTAATTAGCATTTATAGAGCATCATACACAGATAGGGCTTTACAAGAGAGTAGTTTATCCAGATTTTACCAATGGGGAAAACATGGCAAATAGGGAATAGAACTCAGGCTTATGATTCCCTGACCAGTGTCCTAGTTACTGGGCTAAGTGCAAAATCTCTTTAGGAGACTAACTAAAGTCAAGTTACAATTATTTCATTCAACAGCTACCTGTACGACAGGGTAAAATTCAGATACTTGCACAGATTTTCTGAACAAAACCTTAACCTATGAGGGAAAATAACTCACTTAACATTTACGAAGAAAACAGGTTTAATAGCTTAGCTCCTTCTCCCTTCCAGCAGGGCTGCTTCTGTTCTAGGCCTGGGATACACTACAACGTTAGTGTGATGCAAGTTGACTTACACCTCTACTCCTGATATAACGCGAATTCAGATAGAACGTGGTAAAACAGTATTCCGGGGGGGCGGGGCTGTGCACTCCAGCGGATCAAAGCAAATTCGATATAACGTGGTAAGATTTTTTGGCTCCCGAGGACAGTGTTATATCGAGGTAGAGGTGCATTTGAGCATGCATCTACTTTCCAATTGATCTCCCACCAACATAAGCGACCTGTTATAGTAGATGCAGTACAACCACTTCTCCGAATGGCATGGAGCCAGGCCAACCTGCTGAGGTCGACACAGTGCAAGTGTGGACACTGTGACCTGTGTTGAGCTTAACAGTTCTCCAGTTGCTGTCCCATAATGCCCTGAAAGAGCAACTGCTAAGATCACAATGGTAAACGTGACTGCCCAGGGATCAGATCCCAGAAGCCCTCTTTAAAACTCCCCACATATATTTGAAATGCCTTTTCTGATAGCCCACTTCAACAAGCACACCCTGCAGCTCTCCTTTGCTGTGTGCAACTGCCCAAACAACCATGCCAACTACGCACACTAGACATGCTCCTGCCTGGAGTAGCAAGAGGTACTGGCTCTCCTGAGCCTGTGGGGAGAAGAGGCTGTATCTACAAAAAGATTCTACAGGGGATGCAGCCAAAGGGTTACAACAGGGATCAGCAGCAGTGCTGCGGGAAATCAAAGGACCGTGCCAGGCGTCCTACAAAGCCAGGGAGAACAATGATAGAGCTGTGCTGAGCTGCATGCCATACTCGTCAGAATCCTCACCAGCACCCTGCAGACCACCAAGGATATCTCAGAGGAACCCAAGACAGATACCCTGGCCATGAACAGTGAGGAGGATGACAGGAGAGACTGGGCAGGAGGCTCCAACGACGCCACGAGCCAGGACCTATTTGAGACTCCACCACAGTCTAGCCAGTCCCATCAGGCGAGTGCAGATAAGCAGGACAATGGGGAAGAGAACTCAGGTAAACGTGTGCATGTGTTTTTCCTTATAATGTTTAAAATTAAAGATGGTACCTGGCCCTTCCCCAAGTTAACAAGACACAGATATCGACCGGTCATTGTTTTTACTCATATGAGAAGAGGCAGAGGTACAACAAAGAGAGCCAGAGTTGGCACCAGCTTTTTATTCCCCCATTGGGTTAGGAGGGAAGGCCAGACAGAGCACTCTGTTTATGTACACGGGGATGTCTCTAATTCATAGGTTCAGGAAAACACCCACTCATATTTATAAACGAACAGCAAGCACGATAATTCTTAGCAGCACCCAAAGCTCCAGGTTGAAAACAGTCCAGCAGAGAATACAACTGTGTCTGATCATTAAAGTGCTCTTTCAAAGCCTCCCTCAAGCGCACAGTTCCAGTCAGGTTCTTTTAGTGGCCTTTCATCTGGCTGCTCAAAGTCAGTGCCCAGCCACTCCATCTCAGCTCTCCACCTTGGCAACAGCTTTCCTCCCTTTTCCTCACAGATATTATGCAGGATGCAGCAGGCAGCTATAATCATAACCAGCGGGATATTTTTCTCACAGAGATCCAAATTAGCAAGTAAACATGGCCAGCGTCTCTTCCATCTACCAAAAAGCACATTGAGTGATTCTACACCTGCTGACCTAGTAGTTAAATCTTTCCTTGGAGCTGTTGAGGTGGCCGGCATACAGCTTCATGAGCAAGGTGTAAGTTGGGTCCCCCAGGATCACTACTGGCACTTCAAAATCTGCAAAGGTCTTGAAGACGTGAGCATCAAGCACCCCCCGGCCAGCCCACATTGATATTGGTGAAGCGTCCCTGATGATCCACCAACAGAAAACCACAGATTAACCACAAAAAAGCAGCCCTTTGTGTTGATGTACTCTGTGGCAAGGTGGGCTGGCGCCCAACTAGGGATATATGTGCTATCGCCCCACCGCAGTTTGGGAATCCCACTGCTGCAAATCCATCCAATATGGCTGTGAGCAATGTGCAGGACACAGTGATGTGCAGTAGGAGACGATTATGGCCCTGCACACTTGCATGATAACACCCCTCATTGTGAGTTTTCCCAATTCCAAAATGGTAGCACTGACTGGTAGCAATCCAGCATTGCAAGCGTTCAGAGTGAGATTGTCACCTGCTTCTCCATGGTCAATGCAGCTCTCATTCTGGTGTCCGTGTACTCAAGGGCGGGGGCCTGCTCAGCACACAGATCCAGGAATGTGGCCTTTTGCATCCAAAAGTTTTGCAGCCACTGCTCATTGTGCCAGCCCTAGATTTTGATGCAATCCCCTCAGTCTGTCCTTGTTTCTCAGGCCCAGAAGTGGCACTTCAATGTCTGCAGCTGCTCCATGAACTCCATCAACAACCTTGAATTGTTTTTCACTATATCCCTCAGCAAATCATCCTTGAAGAAATCCTCATGTCCCTCATTGTTGCAAAACTTCCCGAGGATGTGCAAATACAGGAGAATCATGTCCTCTGTATTTGAAACTTTCAAGAGAATAATGCAGAGCTCTGCAGGCTTCAGGCTTCTGTCAGAGATTGCAGACCCCAAACAGTGCTGCAGGGGTTCGTGGATTTTTTTTTTTTTTTTTTTTTTTAAAGGCATGAAAATTATGATAAGGATGACATTATGGAATGCAGAAAGCTGCATGCTGGGAACTTGATTCCTTCCTCCAGAGATCCCTGGGTAAGGCATTACTATCTCACAAAATAGTGCAAAAATGTCTCAAAGGGCATTGCGCTAGATGGCAGAGCATGGCACTGGGATACCTACCCGTGATGCATAGCACGTTACATCGACACAAGCACTCCTGGTGAGTATGAGCGGCACCGCTGCAAGCAGCCAAGTATGCATGCGCCCAAGTGACATACAAACTTTGGCAGCTGTATGCCAATGTAAATTGCATCGACCACAGTTTGTAGTGTAGACGTAAGCCCTAATTTGAGATTTCCAGAAGCAGTCTCTCTCATCTCACACTAAAAGGAAGTGCTGCAAGCTCTGTGTAAGGCAATTCAGTAGCTTGGCTTGACCACCTAAGGCTGAAAGAAAGGCAAGGGTTGTGGAACTAGAAAATGAAAAGGTTGGATAGAACAAAGTGGGAGAGTGAGGGAAGAAAAGAGAAGGAAAAGAGGTAGGAGTGGAGGGGGAAAAGCAAATTAATAGTGCTGCAAATAATAAGAGGTCCAGTTTCCACTCCTCATGGAACCTAAGAGAATTCTTACTCAGCACTGGCATCTTCTTGAACATCCCATTGCAAAATTATGCCCTGACAGCATTTCACTCAAGCTGTTTAAAGGGGCCACCACTCTGCTGTGGTTAAGTATGTCAACCACTTGACACCAGGAAAACCTCAAAGTGCATCACTCATCCTAACCTACTGATGTTAGGGTATCAGTTCAACAGCAAATAATTAACTGCAAGACTGCACCCCATAATAAATTATCTTTTCTAACTATAAATAAGCTCATTCATTACCTATTAGGTAGACGGATCCTTTTGATAGCATAGTTGCAGTCATCTACTTTGTTTCTGGCTTCGAAAACAACTCCAAATCCTCCTCGACCCATACACTGAATTGGTTCAAAATCTGTTAGATACCTGGACAAAAATTTACACTAATTATTAACGTTTTGAATGTCAATTATTTCTGTCTAAGCTATGACCTGCTGTGCACCCTTGGGCAAGTCATTTCACCTCTGTTTCTTCATTTCCCCTGTCACGTTTTGCCTTGTCTATTTAGATTATAAATTCTTTAGGGACAGGGGACCGTTATTATGTGCTTGTACAGTGCCTAGCACAATCCCAATCTCCACTGCAGCCTGTAGGTGCGACTGTAATACAAATTATACAACCATTACACAATAAGGCACGTGTGCTTAATATAAAGATTATGGACATTTAAAAAAGTGTGTCTTCACAGTAAAAAACAAAACAAACAAAACAACAAGGTGTTCTTAATCTACGTTCGCTAACCCAGATTACAACAGCAGTGAAAACGGGTGGGGGGTGTAGGGATAGCTCAGTGGTTTGAGCATTGGCCTGCTAAACCCGGAGTTGAGAGTTCAATCCTTGAGGGGGCCACTTAGGGATCTGGGGCAAAATTGGTCCTGCTAGTGAAGGCAGGGGGCTGGACTCAATGACCTTTCAGGGTCCCTTCCAGTTCTATGAGATAAATATAAATATATGGAGATTACCTATTTATTTAAACTCATCTTTTAACCTGGGGTAGCAGCTCAAATTCAATTCCAGGATCCTATATATGCTTTAACTTGAGCCGCTAACCCAAGTTAAAAGCCACATTGCTGTCTTCACTGATATTTTAATCCAAGTTAGCAACACTTTTACTTTTGGAGTGAAGATTTAAACTAAGGGTAAGTTTTCATCCCAATAAACATAGCTTTACCACTTTGTCATATAACCAAGGTGGTATTTTTCATTTTTAACTCCGAGAGACTAGTCTCTCTCAAGGGCAGCCCATTTCCTCAAAACCTCTTTTGCTTCAGGTTCTCCTCAAACTATCCATTTATTATGCCATTTTTCCTAAAAGCATCTCCTTTTAGATACAATCATTCCCTTTACTCCATCCTCATATTATTTTAAACACTTCAATTCCTACCTTTACTAGGTTATGACATTACTGGAATACCTCCAGTTCAATCTCTTATTTCCCTTTCTCTATATTTTCTCCAATCTACAGATGACATGATCCTATATGCATCCCCTTTCCAAACAACATCCTCATGTCAACAGCGGAATTGCTTATAGCATTAAACACTCTCTCCCCTTCTTCCACATGTGAAGTGTCATCTTCAGTTCTCCCCCAACTTTATTCACAAACACAGCAATAGAGGAGGTAAACACTGAGGATCTCAAGGGTTATTTTATCACTCCACATGAGCACAGATAACATTAGTCCAATAAACACATGCAACTGGTCACATGATCTCCCAAAGATTGTTTAGAGTGACCTTATCTGCAGTGAGATAAGGCCTTAGAGTATTGGTTGTCAATTTTCATGTGTAACAAAAAAATTAAAGTAGTTAAGAATAACCAAGCTTTTAAAAGTGGTTAAGATCACTAGCCTGCTTTTCTAGACAGAACTAGTTCGCACACTAAGACACTTTATGTATTTTGTTGAATTGAGAATACTTTGATCTCTCACCTTGACACATATCCAGAGCACTTGTCATTCCAGCTGTTATCTTTAACCTCTCCACTAACAGATTCATATTTACTGTCAGTCGGACACTGTGTTTCAGATTCCTTCCGCTGCTGACAAGGATCACAGAAAACACAAAAAAATCCTTTACAAAACTAAATAAATTTGAAACTAAATTGTCACACTGATATTGTCAAATTAGGAGACGAAATCATTTCAATATAAAGATTTCCAAAGATTACAAAAACAGGTAAAGCAATGTAATTTACTTTCCGTAGCTGCTAAGTAAATCCCACATAGCAGTCAACAGCTTTCAAAATCAGTTCAAAAATCAATGCAGGTTTTCATTCCCACAATTTCTTTAATAATTTAAGGTCTGTCAACTACTTATACTTGCACATGTGAGTCTGGAAACCAATAGAAAAAACCCTGAATAGGATTTTAATACTTTTCAAATTGATTTGATTAAGCAACAGGATTAAACAAAATACTTACTCTGTTGTGAGGATGGGGATGGAAGAGCTTGCGGACGATGTAAGTTGTTGCTACAATGCAGAATAAGATGGTGCCAACTATTTCTTTCCACCAATGCAAAAGCAGAACCGGATCCTTTTTGCGGATATTCTTGTAGTTCATATTGTCAACAAACCTAACACTGATCTGGGTGCTGCGTTTGTTCCGCTCTCTTTTGTAGTATGGTAAATAGTAACCATTGTCTTTGTTTAAAAAACAAAAAACAAAAACTAAGTTTGTTTATCCCAACCTATCAAGCAGTTCTATTATTGGACAAACGTGTCTGTCCTTACAGATGTGAAATATTGCACCAGAAGTTGATCTTTCAAGAGATGTGGTTACTTACAAAAAACAGCACACTGATTGCTTCCACATGGCTAAACTTTAAGAGATTTTTGTAATACTGATCAAATTTAAATGACCAGACTTCTATACAAATTCAATTATCCAAAGTCAAACTCCACAGCAAGCAGGGTCTCTCCTACAAAGTTAATGAACTCCAGAACCATACGTGCTTAAAGACTTCAATGCATGACGTTTTTCACATACAAAGCTTTATACTCCAATATCAAACCTCCAAAGACATAACCAACATTTGGACAATACAGTTTTCTGGTTTACTTAGGGTCAATAAATCCAGTTGCTATCATACTTAACATTTAAGAGTTATCTAATGCATTTACTGAGCTTTACTGGTAAACACTGTCCCAAATTCTGAACAGTATGCTTCAAGTGGCAATAGTTACCAGTTAATGAACAAAAAACACATCACTGTTGCCACATACCATATGGATACTGCAGAACTGAAAGTGCTCCGTTGCTGTACTCTTCATGAGAAAACTTGTCATTGCTGAGACATTTATCAAATTCATCAGACCCCACCAATACAGGAGTCCTGGATGGAGAATCTAGGCAGAGACAGGAAATTCCTTTTTAAAAGCTAGAAGTGTTATAACAACCCACTACATTCCCACCATTTCCTGACTAGACCTCATTCCGTGACAATTCCCATTGTTCAGCAATAAAAAATATAAATACTTTAAAGAACTGACTGATTTTCATGCAAGTAAAATATTAAGGATGAAATCAATCTTTAAAAAAGCCACCACCCACTTCACACAAAAAATCCAACCAAACAACCCCCACGCAAACCCACCATCAGTTCTTTAAGTCAAGTAAGTGCCATTCATGTCAGTATAATCATTTATTTCTTTTCTGATAGGACCAGAACGCCTATTTGATTTACAGGCAGTGGAAGTTTTGATTATTAGAAGAAGTCTGTCAATCACTATGATAAATCAAAGGCAGTTCACCTTCAACATTTAGATTAAAAATGTTAAAGCACAGAACAGAATCAGTTTCCAAAGGAGAATACATTCTTCCACTTAGAGACATCAGACTAATTCTGCAGTTAATGGAAGTCACAAGAATGGTCTTGTCACATTCTGCTTTGAAAAAGACAATTCGCAAAACTCTGGATCGTCACTTACGAATTAAAGGTTTCCACTTGATTGTGGGCAGCGGGATAACGGCATTGTCGGTTCTGGATTCCAGAGCCTTTGGGTTGGTTGGGAACTTTTCAGAAATTCTGACTGACGACTGAAGGTAAAGCTGGCCTCTGTACATTCCTGAGTAATAAACCAGAGAGCATATTTGACTTCAGCTTTAGTTCACTCCACCCCCCAGCATAAAGTTGCACAACTAGGAACATGGTTTCAAGAATCCTAGCGTTTCAAGAGAAAATGAAGGATTTAAGATCAACTTTTTACGTACTGCACAATTGACTCTTCTTCAGAATCAGAGAAGAATGTTTTAGCCATTTATGGCTCATTCCTTGCTCTCCACACCAAGAGAGGCTGGGAGTCATGCAGAGCCAATGAACAGAGTGCCACTGAGGATGAGGGTTCCTTTTAAGTACACTCCTGGGAAAATTCTGCACCAAAAAATTAAAAATTCTGAAAAATTTATTTGTCAAAACACCACAATATAATCATGCCAGTTTCAATTATTTTGGTAATTTATTTCAAAATATCTGTCAGCAAGTTTGTCTGTAACAATACAGACCAAAAAAAGATTCCGGTAATTTTTTTTGACAAATAAATTCCTTACTAGGCATATTAGTACAGCACTTTTGAGTAATTAATTTAAATGACAATACAGAACTGTATTTCCTGCACCCTTCAGAAGCAGTGCAAAGGCTTGGGGGAGTCGAGGTAACAGAGGAGCTGAGGGAGAAGGAAGGAGCCTGGAGTGAACCTGGAGGGTTGTTAGGCGTGCGTGGGAGAAGTATGAAACAGGTTTTTTGTTATTTTTTCAGTGGGTAGGGGGGAGATTGTTAGGGAGTTCGGAAGCCTCCCCCATGCAGACTCTTGCTGACCACAAGCCTCTCCCATTCAGTCAGGCACATCTGCCCCTCTCCTAGAACCCCACATCCCCATGGGTCTATGCAGCCTCCTTCCCCATCCTCATGTGTTCCTGCAGCCCTCCTCCCTGTCCGTGTGGCTTTGCACCCCCACTCTCATTCAACTCCAGGCTCAATGCTGTCACCCCACCAGCTCCTGAGCCCGCACCCCAGTCTGTCCTCCCCCCCACTAGCCATTCTGAACCCCAGCAATCCTGCGCGCCCCACTCTATCTGTCCTAACCTGGCTCCGCAGGCAGGATGTTGTAATGAACTCCTACTCCTGGGGGAATTCTATGCCAATGTGCATGCACCGAATTTTTTTTCCCACCCACAAAAAATACATTCTGCTCCACAAGTACTGCAGTTCTGCCTTTTGCCCACCAGAGGCCGCTGTGGCACCAGAACAGCCAGCTGCATTCATGATGGCTGTTCTAGCGCCACAGCAGCCTCTGGTGGGCAAAAAGCAGAACTACAGCACTTGGGCAAAATGTTTTTATGCGGGAAAATACAAAATTATGCGGAACAGATGAATTCTGTATGTCTGCAGATGCACAGAATTCCTCCAGGAGTAAATACCGCACCCAGCTGTAAGGAGGCAATCAAGAGATGACGGTCCCTTCAGTGTCCTTAAGTAGCATTGTTTAAAACCTTAACTGTCGAAATATTAACGTTCTAGTTACTGATTGCCATCTGGCAATCAAGTAAAGAGTCTAGCTTTCTTAAAAGCATGAACACAAGCAAATTGCCTCTTCTGTATATAATTTCTTCAGACAGTGGTGAAACTGCAAAAGGCAGATTATAGTTTGTTTTAAACTAGTCATGCGTAAAAATATTCCTTTCATGACCAGATATTTTAAAGAATCTTACAACATAGGTAAAAAAAACAAATAGACAAACAAGTAACAATCCTTAATATACAATTACTTCCTTCTCCCCACTCTGATCAGTCTCTATATAATTACTTTTTATTTATTTATTTATTTTAAAGCACTCTCTTTTGGTTCCATCCCCATACTCTGTAAAACAACTCCAATCACAGTCAGGAGCTAGTGCTCAGAAGTCAGGATGATTTTGGACTTTCCAAGACTAAAATACAAATACTCTAAATAAGAAACACAATGGAGATGTTTAGAATATTTCATGGAGATTTAAAACAAAATATCAGTAGTATTCTGAAGTGCTGAATTCTGGGTTTGACTACTAAATGAAAACCAGAAAGCTGAATGCTCCATTTTATCAAAAAGCTAAGTATAGTGTATTCCAGGGTACAGCTAGCAGCTCCGTATTAACATGCATAGATGCCTTAGTCTCTTTCTAGGCCTTAAGTACATCATGTATTCACGAGTTTTTACTTAAAATATTTTAAAATAGCCCATTATAAGAAACATTTTTTAAAGATTCATCTTTCAAACAGTCTCCCCATTCTTGAGAGCTTTTCATTTATTCGAAGGAAATGTTATTGTTGGTATCAAACAGATGTCTGTGGTTATAGTAGGCCACTTGACCACAGGAATCCTAGGTTCTCTTTTATATTTCCAGCTCTGTTGCTAACTTGCTGTATATTCTTAGGCAAGTAACTTATTCCCCCATCCTCTTTTTACCCTTCTGTAAAACTGGCATGATAATACTTATCTACTACTCTCAGAGGTACTGCTGTGAGGCCTAATGAAATCAGTTTTGTAAGTATTTTGTGATCTTTGGATGACAGGCACCAACCAAGTGTAAGATCCTTTGCCTGTTGAAGTCAATGGGAGCTTTGCCACTGAAATCACTGAGTTCAGGATCAACCTCCAAGAACAAAACAAACAAGAACAGAATACTTTAGTAACCATGACAACATGAACAATGTATCTGACTAACACACACCACAGGCTCTTCTTACATTTTCTTCTTTAATGCTGTCCTCTCTTTTGGGATAGAGAAGAGTTTCTCTGACATGAGTGAGAATCCTACCATGATCACATCCAATACCCCAAAGTGTGAAGTTTGTAAAATAGCCTTTCTACAACTCCACTGCAGATCAGGTTAACAAAAAGAATGGCATGAGTTAGTGAAAACGTTAAAAATTGGCCATCTTAAGTGTGTCACCAAAATATATCAATTGTTTTTAAATGGTTACAATGATCTAAATCATTCAACTTGGCTGTAGAGTAAAGGAGGCAATTGGTTGAGTTACCTCTGAGATCACAGTGGTCTAGAACTTTTGGTATGCCACAGATACATGCTTTCTGTAGCCGTACACTGTATGGGTGTAATTTGTCAAGTCAAAATGGCTGCAAATTTAAAAACTGGACAGTAACAGATCACAATACCCAGTGACATAGGTGCCGACTTCTACTGGCCCCGGTAGGTGCTCGACCCCACTCTGCCGCTGGCCCCACCCCGACTCCACTCCCTTCCGTCCCCATTCCAAACCCTTCCCCAAAGTCCCCGCCCCAACTC